>NW_008673245.1:30331-63450 GCF_000695815.1 Acanthisitta chloris
TACACAGTTAGATTATAAAATGGCTAAACCCCACATTTTTCAATTACATTCCTTCCATTTTCCTGTGTTTTGACTTTTGTGCACATGATTCTGGACTAATGGTGTTGCCCTTCTCCACTTTAAGTCCCTCTGACTTGTAAGAAGCAGGGTTGGCTTGTTAACGTCTTTATTAGGAAAACTACATTCTCTTAGTGTTGCACACTGCAGGAGAGTCAGGATTCTGTTGTGTTTAAAGGAGCTGTATGACATCTAAAAGACCAGAGGTTCAGAGCTTCTTTTTAAACGTGTACCTCATAGCCCATATGTCTACAACAGAAAATGAGAGTGGCCAGGAATCCCCTTCTGTGCTGTCAAACGTGGCCTTCTCTACTTAGACTGAATTCTTACTTTGTAATGCAGCTTACGAGTACGTATGGTATCAAATGTTGCATTTAGCAAATTAAATGCTTAACAGCCTTCTTCATAAGATCCTAATGTAATTGTTTGTAATAGATTTACCTTTCTTGTAGTTTGATGGTATCCATGTGGTGAGTGGATCTCTTGACACGTCCATCCGAGTTTGGGATGTGGAGACAGGCAACTGCATTCACACGCTAACAGGCCACCAGTCACTCACGAGTGGAATGGAACTCAAGGACAATATACTTGTGTCTGGGAATGCAGATTCTACAGTCAAAATCTGGGACATTAAAACAGGACAATGTTTACAGACATTGCAAGGTGAGCTTAAACTACCTTCATGTAAATCAAGCTGTCTGCAGTAATCTGTGCTGCAGATTCTACAAAAAAAAAAACCAACTTGAGAATAATTGCATACAAAGAAACAAGCACCAACCGTTTACAACTTAACTATCTTTCTGATGACAGCTCTATGATCCTTTTCTGAACAAGAGAACAAAATGTATTTAATCTAATCTATTCAAATCACTCGCCTATTACGAAAGGCAGATGGTCTGGACTGATAGCAATTTGCTATGGGTATATTAGCCTAATAAGCCACAGAAATATGTAGGAAATTACATCTCAAAACAGTCAGTCAACGTGTTTATTTAGGGGTCACTTGGATGTTTCAAAGCCTACTGATTAATTGGATCAGGAGGCAAAGTACACTGTCTGTTGCAATAAATCAGGAGATGTGAGTGGAAGATGTTTTCTTTATTTCAGTAAGAAGAAAGATTTTTGTTTCCATGTTGACAGTTGCCACTCAGGCATCATGCACACAAACACATGGTTTTGTTTCTTCCCACAGAAAAGGTCTTATATCATTCCTATATATCATATGCAGCATTGCTGGCTGGAGCAGAAAATTAAATCTCCCTGTAAAGCAAACTCGGCTGTTCTAACAGTATATATTTGTATGTCAATATATAACTGTCAATATTTACTGATGGGGCAGTCTCATAGTAACACTTCAGAGGGACTTGGAGACGAACTCTGACAGCAGTCACCTCATTCTGAGTGGTTGAGTTCATACTCAGGAATGTCCAAGTGTACATTTGCCCAACTTTATATGCAACACAATGAGATCACTGAAACAAAGGAGGAAATACTGGGGAATTTCCTTCACTTTTTGAAAGCAAGGCAAGGCTTCTGTACCTTTTAACATACAAATCCAGGAGTTACAGTAGATATTTCGATAATAGTTCTAACAGGTAGAAACGGCTGTATGCAAATAGCTAGATATTTAGTCTAGGTGCAGCACTGTCTGACATTGCTTTCTAATTACAGATTAAAACGTTTTGGTTTACTATTGCAGGTCCCAACAAGCATCAGAGTGCGGTGACCTGTTTACAGTTCAACAAGAACTTTGTAATTACCAGCTCAGATGATGGGACTGTAAAACTTTGGGACTTGAAAACGGGTGAATTTATCCGAAATCTAGTCACATTGGAGAGCGGGGGAAGCGGAGGCGTCGTGTGGCGAATCAGAGCTTCTAACACCAAGCTAGTGTGTGCGGTCGGGAGCCGCAACGGGACTGAGGAAACAAAGCTGCTGGTCTTGGACTTTGACGTCGATATGAAGTGAAGGGCAGAAAGATGAATTTGTCCAAACGTGTAGACGATGTTCTCCTCTCCCTCCCCCCTGAAAAAAAAAAAAGAAAAGAGAAAAAAAAAGAAAAAGGAAAAAATCCCTTGTCCTTGGTGGTGCAGGATGTTGCCTTGGGGCAACAGATCCTAAAGACCTACAGACTACGAAGGAGAAGACAAAGATGACAAACTATAACTGACAAGAGAGGCTTTTGCTGTCTCGTCACATAAAAAGGCTACACTTTTGACCGGGGCAGCTTTGCAAAAATCCAACTTTTGAAATGAAACCAGGTGCAATTAATTTCTTTACTTTCCTCCAACTGCTCCTTGAGCAGTTTGGAGTGCAAAACAAAAAATGTTACAGTTCTTGTTAACAAGTTATTTTACCACAAAGATCTTGAAAGAAGCTGCACAGGTGAGCCTGCTGGTGCAGCCCTGGGCCACCCTGGGTCCGGCAGCCCCTCCGAGCAACGCGCTGTCCCTCAGTCCCGCTCCGGGCCGGGGGTTGGACCGGACAACCTCCAACCTCCCTTCCAACCTCTGCGAGCAGTCACTGGTTGACTTTCAAAAACTAGAGAGCATCTGCAGTGAAAAAAAAAAAACAAACGAAAACAAAGAGTCCATTCCTGGTATGGAAAAGCTAAAATATTACTGTGAATTGTTTTGTACAGTTTTATCAGAGCTTTTTCTTTTTTTTTCTTTTATTCCTCTTTATTTTTTTGCCAACCATTGCCAATGTCAATCACAGTATTAGCCTCTGTTTAATCTATTTACTGTTGCTTCCATCTACACTCTTCAACACAAGTTGCTCTGAGGTGGCAAGTTGTCCTGGGTTTTGAGAGTCCTCTGATGGATTTAATTCGCAATGCTGGTGCTAGAAGTAGGTCTTCAATTATGGGATTGTTGTCCCACCCCTGTACTGTATTCCCAGTGGCCAAACTTATTTATGCTGCTAAATGAAAGAAAGAAAAGCAAATTATTTTTTTTTATTTTTTTTTCTGCTGTGACGTTTTAGTCCCAGACTGAATTCCAAATTTGCTCTAGTTTGGTTACAGAAAAAGACTTTTTGCCACTGAAACTTGAGCCAACTGTGCCTCTAAGAGGCTGAGAGTGGAAGAGTTTCAGACAATTAAGAGTGAAGTTTGCCTGCAAATAAAGAATTGAGTGTGTGTGCAAAGCTTATTTTCTTTTTTCTGGGCAAAAATTAAAACACATTCCTTGGAACAAAGCTATTGCAGCCTGTTCTCTGGGGAAATTTTTCTTTGTGAGGGCTGTGGTGAATGGAATGAACATACATTAAAAAAACTGACAAAATTTTTTAAAAATATTATAAAATACAAAAATTAAAATAAAGTTGCTGGTCAGTCTTAGTGTTTTACAGTATTTGAGAAAAAAAACAACTGTTACAGTTATTGCTGGGAGGAACTGACAGAACAAAAACTTAGGTTTTTGTCAAGATGTCACATGCAAACAAAATGAGAAATGAAAGCGTCAAATGGTTTGCCTCATTCTCCAAGAGCCACAACTCAAGCTGAACTGTGAAAGTGGTTTAACACTGTATCCTAGGCGATCTTTTTTTCCTCCTTTTTTTTTGTTTTTGTTTTTTGTTTTATTTATAGTCTGATTTAAAACAATCAGATTCCAGTTGGTTAATTTTAGTTATGTAACAACCTGACATGATGGAGGAAAACAACCTTTAAAGGGATTGTGTCTATGGTTTGATTCACTTAGAAATTTTATTTTCTTATAACTTAAGTGCAATAAAATGTGTTTTTTCATGTTAGTATGTCTTTTTTTTAAAAAATTTTCTAGTTGTTCATTTAATATCGCATTTCCTACAGAGGGTAAAGCAGGTCAAATTGCTCAGCTTACTGGTAGATGGTAAAATATGTGGCAGGAGTTGTTATATAAAACCCTTGCACAAACAGGTGTGCCAGTGTCCTGCCCTTCAGTTGCCATAGAGGATTTGTCAGGTGGGTTTTGAGAAAGGTGTGGGAGAGACGTTGGCTCCTCTCGCTGGGAATGCGTCAGGACTTCGCTCTGGAGGACGTTCGCTATAAAAAGCTGCTCGAGTGCGTAAAACTTCTTCCGATAGCATCTTGTTACTGCATCTTAAATTGAAACTTGATGTTTATTATTTATGGGTTTCAATCAGTTGATTGCCGTTGACAGCAAAGAATAAATCCGTAAATACAACTAAAATCAAAGTTAGGACTGTAGGAAAGCTTGAACTAAAGCTCCTGAAGTAGAAAAAAAAACCCCAACCCATCATTCCACATCAGTCCAACAGCAGTTTTATCCGTGCCCTGAAACCAAGGTAAATCATCATCTGTCTCAGAAACTTAGCACTTTGGCATCAGTTTCTCTCCCAGATCTCCCTGACCAAAATCATTGTTTTCTTCTGTGTAAGCATTTGCTTGTTTGTGACAGTTTTTCCAAGTAGAAAGCTGTCATTAAAGGAAACCAAACCAAAACATGAAAAGAAAATACATGGATGGAAAAGAAAAATATTTGTATACTTACACATTTATCACTATGTGGTATTGAAATGTAGTTCCAATCCCTGCATTATGCAGAACAAGCACTGGTGAAGGATCACACTTCCATCTGGCCTCTAGAGATTAAAAAGCCATCCGGACTGACGGAGCAGCTCCAAGTCGTAAAAATCTGTTCATTGAGCTGGTGCTTAAGGGAAAAAAAACTTGCAGCAAGCACTGATATAAAAGCTACAATTTTCTCAGTATTTATGTAAAAACAAAGAGCTAATCCTTTCCTAAAATGACTGAAAGTTTGCCAGGACTGTGCATTGTTCTGCTGAGAATGCAGGCGAGGCCTCAGCCCCCCAATAACAGAAGGTGCATCAGTCTGGTATGAAGTACTTGAGAGAGGGGATGGAAATAGAGGGGTAAGAATATGAATATTTAATGCAGGGAACAGCAATAGCTTTTAAGATTATGTAATTTTCTTCCGTGATTTGTAGAAATTGCAACAACATGTTTTCAGAGAGCAGAGGCACTGGCCTGATGGTGCAGGAGAATGAGAGATTTCTGAGTAACGTCGCGCGGGAGGGCAGGAATACAGATCGGGGAGGGAGTGAAATCACAGAAGAGGAAAACTAACACATCCAAATCAGTTCAAGGTGTGCAATCAGTTCAAGTACAGTTTAAGGAGCCAATATGACCAGGAGAAAAATGTATTTAACCAAAATGGAAGTTTTCTGCTTGACCGTGTATTTCCAACACTATCTGATGTCCAAATTAATGCAGAATAACTTGAACTTGTTAAGCAAACCATATTTCCAGCTTCCTTCATCACAGATTTAGGTTAAAAACAACACTGGCTGCAAAGCTGAGATATGATAGACTGTCACATTAAATACAAAAAAACAACATGGTACTTAAAAACGCTTTTTTAAAAGGCTTTTCCCATTCAATAAAACAATGTTACAAAGTTAATTGTGTTAGAGCTTTCGACTTCTAATTTTGTGAAGTCTTTAGGTTTCTAGATTTGCTTATGAGCTACCTGAACAGCACAGCTCAATAAGCAGAGCTTTCTTAAGTGAAAACATTTCAAAAATGGGCCTGTAGTAAACTTATCACATGTAAAAAACTGAGCAGTTTTTCTTTACAGTCTCTTTATTACCTCCTTTTTGTTGACGTACTCACCATAACAATAGTTCACTTAGTCTGAAGTCTTCAGTTCAGCACTACATGCTCCAAGTGAGACTGTAAGTCTTCACTCTCTGTAAGTACATTTTGATTTTAAGGTGGGTGGAGTGCTTGGGGTTTTTTTAAAATAAAAGCATTGAAAAATACTAGTATAAGACTGTAGCAGCTTTATGCTCTAAATACACAGGCACTTCCCTGTATCCACTGCTTAGTCATCGTAGCTTATGTCAAAATCTCTGCAGCTATCCTAGAGGGACAATTGCACTAGTGTTTCTGGCATTTTACCCTCTGGTTTTAATGCTGATTCTTCATTTTCTTTTAGTTTTTATCCCCCAAAATAGCTTCCTTATTTTCTCCTGTATCTAAAACCAAGTCAACAATGTTAAGATTTATTTTTTTATCAGGCATTACTCTTAGTGGACCTTGATTTTAGCTAACAGTAAGTCAGAACTAGTGTTACCACTTCCTCCAAGGTTCTGTTCCTGTGGCCTCAGTTTACTTATTCAAGAGATAGGACCAAATGTTTAACAGCTGTGCCCTACACCAGTTTGGCATTCAGATTCAGAGCTTTTGCAGTAGCACACAGTACTGCCTCAGAGTCTACAAACAGGATTTCTTTGGGGTGTAACTAGACACCCCAAACTAAACCTGGAGCAGCTCTCCAGGAGCACACCCCAGGCATTCAAGCCACTAGAGGAGCATGTGGACAAAACCAGAGCTAGTCCAACACCTCAAAAATACATTCATGTGGACATGAGGTCTTCAGGACCAGCATTTTGTAATTGGCATTATAGTTCTGCTCTTACTGCACAGCATTAATTGCTGGTGCAGACAAAACAGTCAACAAATTCTCTCCCACCGCCACCTCTGGCTCCTCATTCATAATCAGCAACCAACTCCCATCCAACCTGAATCCTCCTGATACTAATTCTGAGGTTTTGTCAGAGAAAAAGTTCAGGTGCCTTCAACTCCTTCAGAATGCTTATGGAGAGGTTCTTCTGATAGGCTTATGGAATCCACTTAAAAAGAGTTTCAAATCTCTTGCAATCAGTCTGGCCAAAATTTTTTTCCAGTAACTCAACACTTGAATCAACCAGAAAAAGACATGAAAATATGTAATTGGGCAAAAGAACCAAATTATACTAATAAAAAAGAAAAACTTGCCAGTAATTACTTGAGTCACTCTGACAAAGGACTGTTCATTACGTGAAGGGCAATAGCCAACACACAACTGCTGAATCTTTAATAGAAGTGAGAATATTATTTTCTTTCCATCTCCTGCCATTTTATCTGTAACCTTGATCCCTGACTTTGTGCAAAGATACACATGCTGTGTGATGATATTTAGCATTTTATGATGATATATGATGTTTATGATTATACACAAAGTATATGATCTATATGATATGCACCAAGTTTTTCAACCTTCATCTAAAAATGGCACATAGGATTTTTCAAACTCCTCTTCAAGCATCAGTGAGGGTTTATAAGTACAACAGATGTTTTAACATAAAAGCTGTTCCAGATGCCTTCTGAGAGAGACAGTCTAACAAACTAGGTGTCACCAAAAAGTGGGCACCCAGTACAGGCTCCTGCTCCCTGTTCAGATTGCCAACTGGCCCAGCGGCTGCAGCGATACTTCAGAGAAAAGAAATGGTGCATTGTGCTACCACAAGGATGGGCTGCCAAGGGGAAATGCTGCAGCACTCTGTGTGACTGCAGTTGCCTAAGAACCAATGGCTTCATGCCATGTATACTGCATTGCTCTAGCCTGCATAGGACAAAGAGTCCTAAAAATCATAACTAAGCTAGGACAGAATCTCCCCAACAACTAGAAATGGCAGAAATCGTTAATCACAGTGGTTGCTAATCCAGCAGTGTTTCTAAATTACTCTACAGGACAACTGAGACTTGGTCAAAGGCATCCTCCATCTCTCCTTTGTCCTCACCTCTGCCTTGCTTAGATCCAACTTCAACTCCCTGATCCCTACTGACAAGCTGATTTCATCCAGCCTTACATGGCAGCAATAGTTTTGGTGAAAGGTAAGCCAAACTATTTGTCTTCTGCATCTCTGTGCTGCTCCAACCTATGCTGTACATTTTGCCACTTCCTGCACAGGACAGCACAACCTCAAGTGTAACATGGAATGCTCCAAGGCAGTACATGAAGATGAGAAGACATCATTCAGCTCAGAGTGAGATTTATCATCAGTGTCACTGAAATGATTTCCACTCTGGGTCTAGTCTGAAAATAATGTTTTAGAACTGGTACTATTAGGTAAGTTTCAGGTTGATTTCAATTCCTGATTTTCTCAGACATTAAGCTTCTAATGCCACAAACCTCATCTGATCTGTGTTTCTTCATGCCTGCAAAATAGGCACATCCTAAGAAGCTTCACAGTTTAAGCAGGATCGTAAGTCTTGTTGCCTAGAAGCTGTGGGAGAGTTCATGGTCTAAGAACAGCTAAAAAACATGGAATGTCTATGTGAGTTGGATCAAGATGTGACCTATGAAATCCAGAGAAAAGCTGGTGACAAGTATTTGGGACTTTTTCTGTCCAAGAAAGCATAATTTTAAGTCCTACAATGGCTACCATGGGGTATTTCATAAATGTCATCCACAAAGCACAGGAGTAAATTTTTTAATGAAGCCGTTAGTCAGGCTGCCCTGTAATTGAGGATACGACCAACCCTGTTAGCTCTGACTCACATGGACTTCTCTTACCTAGGGCAGGTTGTTTGATGGAAGATGAATGAAATGCCCCAGGACCTCCTTCTACTGTCTGACTGCTCAGCCAGCCAGCTGTCTGAGGTGCAGGTTTCGCAGGGTGCTTACAGTGCACTATTTGAGAGTGCTTTGTTCTTTTAATTTCAAACAGGAAACATGGAATGCAGAAGATCCAAAAACTTCAAAGGAAGTTTCCGTTGGCAAAGGAGTTGCATTTCAACTCAAGTTCATTCTCTAGATTAAATATTCAAATCTGACAGTGTGGGAAGATGCTCACACCCTCAAGAGGATTGATGATTTCTAAGGGATAGAAGGAGTCAGATTATGGCTGTAAATATCACTGTGGTAAACTGAGCAGTATGACTCTTCCTAAACAGGACTTTATTTTAGGCTGCTCAGTTTGGAATTAATTTCTAATAATACCACAGCTTTACAGATACACAAACAATCTAAAACATGTTTCCTTTACTCTCATATACAGAAGATCTGAGTACTATATTGACCTCTCTTTTCAAACTCTCATTTGCTTTTAAGTTTCCTGATACATTTCGTTGCCGATTTTAAATGTTCACGTTATAGTTTGGAAAAACAACTCCAAAGCTGCAGACTAGACAGAGCTCCAGAAATGTGCCTTGAGACACCTTGCTGCTGTTTGTCTGCTTTTGTGTTCCTCCTGTCAATTCTCAGTTGGCAGAGTGAATGTTTCAGTTAACCATCATACATATTTTCCCCCAAAAAAACCTAGTTTTATAGAAACATTTTTCTGTTGATGTTTCTATTGCCCACTTAGCACACGCTTCAGGCGTGCACTGGATGCTGTCTGCTATTCTGCTGACTGCTGCCAGACTTCAAATACCCCAGTTTTATCCACAGCAATGCAGTAACATGATGCTCCTTGTGCCCACCCTTCAGGCTCAGGGATTTTTAGATTTTAAAACCAGATAACTGACCTGCCTGGATTCACCTGTTCACAGGCAGTCATTCATGAGCAGAATCAGCTCTTGAGACCTCACCGTTTATCACTGTTGGCCATATGGCACAGTAGGGACAACCCAGGGCAGAGGAGCCATAAGATGGAAGATTGCTCTGTGTGAGATACCACTAATGTGTCCATCTGTTACTAGAACTAAATGGGATATGGCTTCTCTAAGCCCACAGGTCTCCAATTTGATTTGAAAAATTCAAGATTGCAGCCTATATTTAAAAAAGCTCAAACTGCATATTCATTTCTGTACATACACAGTCACATCTTGAAACAGTTTTGCATATTTTTAAAAAGACTTGACAAGTACATAAATCTTTCTGTTTTCCTCTATCTGCTTATTTATTTTCTCTTTTCTTTGACACTCGCACTTCAATTTCCTTATGTTTCCCTTCCTCCTTTGTCCTGTTCCCTATGTTTTCCTTTTCATGTTTTACCATTCATGTCCCTAATTTCCACATTTTTTTATCTTCCTCATCTCTCTCCATTTGTGAACATCTCTGCTTAGAGCTGTCATAGCCAGCTTTCCTCTCCTGCTTCATCCCAAGATTGGAGTTGGCGAGCTAGTCTTTTGCACACCACTCTTTACATATAAGATATACAGGAGATACATAAGCCAGAGGAGAAGCAAATATAGAGCACTCAGAAAAATTCATTTCTTTGTCTGCTTCGACGTGCTGCTTCTAATGTTTGTCTATCCATAACCCACAAATGGCTCAAACATTCCAACAGCAATAGGATGATGCCCTCGTAAGCACAGACTGGTGCACCACCAATTTCACAAAGCATTACCTACATACTCATCACACATTCTCTCCTCTGCTTTCTGCCAAGATACAGTATTTTCTTTTAAAATTATGTTTTCTTGCTCCTTAGGAAATCTAGTGTGTAAAGGCACATTTGAAAGCATTCCTGGTTATGAAACATGGGGGATACATGGTTTTCTAGATCTGTGCAGTGTTTGAAAGTTACTTTTGGTAACAAACCTCTAGACAGATTCACCTCTGGACAGAAAACTCATCAACCCGACAGATAACCATTTTATAAAGCTCTGTATAAATAAGAATTTGAGGCTGTAAACAAACCTATATTCCAAACTTAACAACACTGGCTGATATTCCTTCCAGTACTACCAACACAGCGCAGCTGGGATAGCATGGTCTGTCAGGGGATGTTAGGAATAATATATAAACCACGTCGAAAACGATCTAGTGCACATTGCTCACTAATTCTTAATATGGAGTGACAGTGTAAGCAATAAAAGCTCCAGAGCCAGCCTATGATGAGACTGCATACCAGATATACCATCCTGGTGCTGCTGAAATTTTACTGTTCTGGTGACACAATATATCCAATTGAAAAAAGCCAGGGACATGCAGCACTTCCCCAAGACTTGGCTTCTGCATAGCCCAGCCTAACCTAATTCCAAAGGGTAAGCAACTATTAAGGAGGACACAGTGTCCAAAGCGACAGATAAGACATCCTCATCTTTGCAGAACAAAAAGAAGTAAAACCAAAGAAAACCCATACAAGAACAGCAACCCAAACCAGCAAAGCTCAAACCCAAATCCCCTGTATCTTTTATCTCCTTATTTCACCTTAATGATACTGTTAACAATTGCAGGTAACCTCTTCTCCTAGCAAATGTGATGCTACTCAATACACAGCCCAAGCTCTGTGCATACTGTACTCACAGGCTGTATGGCTGCATTTACTCAGTGAGAAAGATAAATGGGTTTTGGCTCAGTTTTGTTTTTATTTTTGCTCATTCTATTCAAGCATTTTGCTCTTGCTTGTAGTTTTGCAAACAGAGCAGAACAGCAACTACTGTAGTTCCTCATGGCTTGAACAAAGCTGACAATAGATGAGTGTTGCTGCTTATCATTTCCAGGCTGAAGGATCATTGGATCAGAGGTTCAAAGTCCAAAAGGCAGGACATGTGACTAGCATTGTGTCTCGAATGCCTGAGGTAAAGGTGCCTTCCCCTCTGACTGACTCGTACCCCATACAGCTAACAGGAGCCACCACATAGCACACAAAGGCAGATAAACCCAACAGGGTGCAGAAACTCTTTCATAGACATAAGCAGTGCAGGAGAGAAGAAAAAAAATTTTGGGTCTAATATCAACATATTTTGATTTGCTCTTGGAAAATCCAAAAATCCACACGATGCCCCTGTTATGCAATCTGATTTATCAAACAGCACATTGCAGACAGAAAGACAAGAGTTCCTTTAATCTTTGACTCTCCAAACAAATTATGCTCTCTAATTAATACCTGAATCCAGTTAGTTATGAGCTAATTGAAGCTTGAATTTTCTGCATCACAGAAACACCCTCTTCCCATACACCTGGCTAGCAGGAGCACACACAGACATACCTCCAGCCACCTCCAGCTGCCTTCCCTCTGGGCTGGCCACTGCCACCACACACCCAACAGACCCTCTACAAAAACATCTCTCTCTCTCCCCGTGGCTCTTCTCCACAATTCAGGATAGTGCCCTTAAAGATTATTCTTCCCATCACTTTGTCTTTTGGTAAAAGCAATACAGGTGAAGCTAAAGACACTGCTTCACAGCAGTGAGTGGAAGAATTGTTTTTTCAGCTATGTGATGAAGAGGAAGAAATTATCCTAGTTGTAAAATAAATGAAGTGACAGTAGTAACATCTCACACTAAACTGAAATTTATGTTGTCTACGTTTTAGGACACTTCACCTGTATTAGGTAAGAGGTATGGAGGCAACTGACTGTGAAGTTCATGCAATATTTTTCCTTTCCAGAAGGGATGCCTGTTTTGGCCTAGTATTCTTATAAAACGTAGAAAACCTACTTTCAGTGTAACCCTTGTCTCTCTCTCTCTGCCAGCTCAGGATGTAAATTTTGCACTACTCCTGGAAAGCAACACAGTTTTCTGAGAGCCACTCCCAACCAGAAGGCTGATGTGGGTTGTGGTGTATCTTCAGACATCCGTGTTTGGTAGTGAGAACATCTCACTGCCTGAGTTTCCATCTCACATCTTACGCATTTTCCAGCATCTACCCAATGTGCACTAAACAGTGAGCAATTGAGAGTTCAAGCAAATAATATGGAGGAATGGATAATAAGCCCCTAGGAATGAATCCAGCTACGGTTATACTCCATGAAGGTTAGAGGCCCAATTCCTCCTCATTTAAATCTGATATTGAAGGAATTTATAGTGCTTTATCCAAGCTACTAATTTGCAATTTTACTGCAAACAATTTACAATCAAATGAAGTGAAAGCTAGAAGCAAAGAGTACATTAATGACCTAATTTTCCTTTTGCATTTATTTTCATTTTATCTTCCAGTGAAGACCAATCTTTAAAAACTGGATAATTGGCCAGTAAATAAATACAAACTTTTTTCTTTTAATTATTACTGCATAAAAGCTGAATTGCTGGTATGAACTACAGTGTTGTCATCTGCTGAAGACAGTTCTGTATGACCAACCTCCAGCAACAGATTTGGGATAACAACACTATTTCTTAAACTGAAAATTCATGCTCTAACCAAGCAGTACAAAACATATCACAGTGTCTGAATAAAAAAATCAGTGTTCTGGGCTAGCAATATGCAGTTCGTAATTATATAGCCATGTGCTCTTTAAGGTGTTTCTTAAAAATACAGTAACTATTCTGTCAAAAAGATAGTATGAATGTCAAAGCAGCTTTTGTAGTACTTCAGTGGAGTTTCCTCTACACTAGGAGAAATCTAGGTGCAACTAAATCAGTGTATTATTTTTTTCTTGGGTTTAGAGGCAGTCTAAAGGCATCAGTCAAGCACCAAACCTCAGTCTAGGCCAAGGAACTGGAGCAAATGATTGTTTCACAGGACAGTGGTCAGTGCTAGAGCAGATGATTGTTTCACAGGACAGTGGTCAGTCAGAGTGACACCCTGCTGCTCTGCAGGACTGGCTCTAGTGCTGAGCTGGTCTGCTCAGACAGAGAACTCACATTTTAAGAAGCAATTTTCTGGAGGTTCAGTGAGTTGAGCTGGCTCAAGGGGGCCAATTAGCTGCCAATACACAAAGCAAGTGTTAATTTTCTGGAGGTTCGGTGAGTTGAGCTGGCTCAAGGGGGTCAATTAGCTGCCAATACACAAAGCAAGTGACCAGAAGCAAGGCAGGTCTGCCTCTCCCAGTATCCTGATGAGATGCTAAAACCTCAGGAGACACTGAGTTAGGCTAATATCTCAAAAGCTGTTAGGGAAAGCAGGGGTGCTGCACTCATCTTGGCTCTTTCCATTCCCACATCTCCTGCCTCACTTCTTCTCATGCTCACCTGATGCCTAGACTCCATTCAGATGGTTAAACTCCTCTGGCAATCAGTCAGGTCAGCTTAGGAGCCACATCCTCTGACCAGCTTAACCATCTCAGCAAACATCACCATAAGACTGGACCAGCCTGGACTGCTTTTCTTAAAGAAGTGATCTGAATTTTTGCGCTTAGTTGTTCACAGCTAGGCAATTAGCACAAAGTGAACACTGATCTACATGCTGCTGTTCAATAAAGAAAATTTCTGAAGGAAATGTAATGGCTGGAGAGGTCTATGCTCAAGATACCTTAGGCTGCACATCCTCAACACCACCTCTGCAGCAAAGAGGACTCGAGCACCTATACAGTAAATTTTCAAACTCATCTCTGTGCCCTGTCCAGTTAATTTGCATGATGCCACAAGGGAAAGCAGGAGGCTGTGGTAGGATCAGAAATCCCACACGCTGCTGGGAAGGTGTTCGACACCTGGGGTGGAACCCACTGCTTTCTCCTCCAGGTATACCTGCACCTTTGCTCATTATAAGCCCAAAAGAAATGCACAGGAAGAACCTGCAGCTACAGAGCTTGATTCCAGCATGAAGGAACAAGTCTGAGTCGTTCTTAGGATGTGAAATTGCAAGATGTTGAGACAGATAATTGGGCAGAGAGCTGAGCCCAGCCCAACTTGGCTGAGTAAGGTAAATCAATATGCCATCAACAAGAGTAATGCAGCAAGGTAAAAAGAAGTTTGGTTTGCAGAACACACTCTGTCCAATGGTTTGAAATTGAAATGCTTTCTTCTTCTATCTAAGCAAACACAGCACAAAACATTCATCTGAACCAGAGCATATGACAGAAATCCCACGTGCAATAAGCACTTCCTCTAAGTGGCCCAGGCTGACAAAAGAGGCAGTGAAAACTTGTACAACTGAATCAAGCATTAGTACCCAGAAAGAAAAAAGTATTATCCCAGGTCTTGTTGGGCTCAGAAAAAGAACTGAATTTAGGTAACTTGAGCAGGACATTAAACATTAAATTACAAAGAACAGATAGCACTTTAACATCCAAATACCTGTCAAATAGGTCAAATTATTTTCAGAAGTGAATCATAGAATGGTTTGGGTTGGAGGGGACTTTTGAATATCATCTAGTCCAACCCCCTTGTGATAGGCATGGACATCTTTCACTGGGTCTGGTTGCTCAAAGCCCTGTCCAACCTGACCCTCAGCACTTCCAGTGAAGGGACATCCACAACTTAGTTGTGCAGTCTGTTTCAGTGTCTGGCCATTCTCATCATAAAAAAAAAATTCTTCCTTATGTCCAACCTAGTTGTACTCTCTTTTAGTTTAAAACCATTGCTCCTTGTCTTGTCACTACGGGCCTTGGTAAAAAGTTTCTCTTGTAGGTCCCCCTTATATTTTATCTCACTACTGATCTTACTGGAAAATGCTTTGAGGAATAAGCTACAGAAAATCAGACTGGTAAAATAACCTGAATGCCTCGGAGTAAAGCAAATCCCACACCAGGGCTTAGGAAAGCAGCATTCTCAACTACAGATATAAAGATGATACAACTTGAAAACCATAAGCAAATGTATCAGATAGATACTAAGAAAAGGGACATACTTTTTTATTGTCTTGTACTGTGCAGGATTTTGAAAACCATAAGCAAATATATCAGATTGATACTAAGAAAAGGGACATAATTTTTTATTGTCTTGTACTGTGCAGGATCATTCACCCTTGGACAAAACCAGCAAGGTGAACAGAAGCTGCAGTGGGGCTGGCAGTGCTCGTGCAGTTGCATAGAGTGCATGAGATGCTCGTCCTTGAGCTGGGGCCTGCACCCTTCTAAGAAGGAGCACTGGGGGAGGCAGCAATGATGATCATTAGCTCTCACCCCCTGCACCCTCCTAAGAAGGAGCACTGGGGGACGCAGCAATGATGATCATTAGCTCTCACCACAGAATACTTGCCAAAGACAGGGAGGAAAACACACTTGCACTTTTAAATTAGCTTTTGTCCTCTACCACTTGCCTCTGAGCTGCTTCATGGTGGTCCAGCCTTCCAGCACAAGGCAGAGGAGCTGAAAGATGCCAACTGCCAGTAGCCCCAAGGCTCATTACAGCAGTCACAGGCTACCATAGGCATTCCTCAGGTGCAGAGATTACCCAAATATTCTTCTCACCTTCCCTTCCTTACAATCACCTTTGAATGCACAACTGTTAACCTAAAAGCTTTCCACCACCCAATAAATGTTTCAATCACTTCTCTGTGCTAATGCATTTCAAGAGTTTAAATTAGCTAACTTGCATTTTGGCACCAGAGCAGGGCAGAAAACTTTCCGCAGTGACCTGCAAAAGGTATTTGTGAAAGACAAATTTGCCAACTGCTGTGGCAACAAATTATGAAATGAAAGATCAGGCTGCACAGGCAGAGGCATAAGAAATAGATGTATACAGGAAAGGATTGTTTAGGACTATGCATTCGGTGCCAATCATCTTAATGTGGGAAAATAAATGTACAAGGATTCACAGGGCAGACATCCAAAGATCCCAACAGACCTAAAGTGAAGAGGATGTAAGAACAGTTTACATAAAATCTACAAATATTTGAAAATCTGAAGCTAGGAAATTTGTGGGTTAAAATAAAAAGATCTCTAAGCATAACAGGAGGAAATTAAAAAAAAAATCAGATCATTGGGATAAAGTTGCTTCACAGTAAAATGTACTATACAGTGGAATGGTTTCCCCAAGAAGCAGCGGAAGTTTAGGAAACCTTCTCTTTGAAAGTGAATTAAAAAAATTACCAGAATAGCAATTTAGATGCAAAACCTGGAGAACATCTAAGGCTGTAAATCATTGAGAACAGAAGTGTACATGCTCTGAAAGTCCTCTACAACGAAGTATCTCACACAGAATATGCCTTGGGATAGAAATACGGGTCTAAAGCTTTTCCCACTTGCAGTATGTGATTCTCTTTCCTTTCCCTGCCAAGCCAATATTGACTTTTTATACCATGCAGCAAAGTGGGACATGTTCTAGTGATGTGCAATTACTCTTTGGTACACAAACAGTACTTCCGACTCGCTGCTGTAATCTCAACGGTGGTCTCTAATGGAAGTTGTCTGTTTGTTCCCATTTCCATTGGGATGACAGCCTATGATGACTGACTCCACTGTCAGTCTGGCCTAGACTGTTCCCCCGAGATGCCAGAACCATTCAGCATGTTGAAAAAATCATTTTAAGAAACATAGAAACATAAGTACTTTATCCCTACTTGACTCTGTGCCAAGGGAATCGCAAAAAACCTTGGGATATTTCAGCACTAAATATTATGTAACAGCTACTTTTTTCATTTAAAACCCTCAGTTGTTAAAAAACCCCAAAACAAAACAAAGCCCACACACACAAAAATCCCCCTCCTAGTAATTTGAAAATCTTCACTCTGATAGTCCAGAAACTGCCACAACATAGTAAGATTTCTCAGTTTCTTTATCTTCCTCTTCTACAAATTCAGAATTTTTGATCTTCAAGTAAACTTGGTTTCTTTTCTCCTTGTTACTTATGTAATGGTGCAGTCAGAGCTGTTCCCTTCTGAACCACTATTCTATGTCATTAAGAACAGCTCGCTGCTATTTTTAAGCACCAACATCCTTTAATCCCTTCATTAATTTAAATATATTCCAAAAGACACTTAGCTCTCTACTGGGACTCCAGAACAGCCACTCTATTAGGAGAGTCCTATACAAGCTTCCCTTTCTAAGTGCAAGACAACTGCCATGCTCACTCCCTGCAAAATTCAATACTGGTGGATGTTTTTGTTGCAAAGCCAAAATACCAACCTTCTCTAGCTCAGCTGGAAGGCCAAGGGCTGCAAAAGGAAGAGCCCATATCTCATGACCCATTTTTGGAAGAATCTCAGAGGTCTGGCAGCACTGAAGTCTCTAAGTGCCAGTACAAAAAGCTGAACACATTTATTTTTTTTAATGGAAGCCTGAAGTGGTTTCTGGAAAGTTAAGAAGTGTCATTTACAGAATATAGCCAAAAGTTCTCAGCCAAAGCTCTCCACAGGCTTTAAAGAAATACCAGTATTATTATCCTCATTTTACAGATGGAAAAGCAAAAACATGAGAAGGTAATGCCAATGTCAGGGTCATCAATTCAACTCAGATTTCCTGAGATTCTTCACTGAGACTCAAATCCATTCTTTATCCAGATTTATTTAACATGTAATGAAATAGATTGCAGAGAAATGGGCCTTGTTCTGAAAACATCAAAATTCTTCTAACACTGGTTTTGTCTCTACAAAAATCAAGATTATATACACTGCTCTCCTTATTCTCTACTTAGTTTTGTCTGACGAGTCATTAGAGAGAACAAGTGAGCTTAGCAAAATAAGCACATTACTTAAGGGTTGCACAATATAACTGTATTTTAAATCCTAGGGTGAAATTTCTGACCTAACTGAAGCTCATACTGATTTCAGTCAGGCAAGGTTTCCACCCCATAATGTGTGGTAAAAGGGAAGAAAGACAACTTTCTAAAGGCACTTTGAAGAAGTACTACTTTCAAAGGGGGGGAAACCTAAGAGAATGAAGTATTTCATGTAAACTCAGTGAGCTCATTTCCCAGATGAGCCAGATATCTGCTGAGCTTGCCTTAAAGGGCAAAAAGCAAAGATGGTTTCACCTCCTAAATGTGGCCTGGGGCACAGTTAAGATGATTTACCTTGAGACAGTTTAAATGCTCTTGGCTTATTCTGACTGAAGAACATACCTTCTGACAACTAAAGACACTGAAGTGTTGATGTTAGGTCAGAAACTGGACCCAAGTCTCCAGAATAAAATAGAAAGGGCACAACAAGCTGAAAAGAACAACAGTCTTCATCTCAAAAAGCTACCAAAGAACAGCTTTGCTAAATATGAGGAGGCAGTAATTGTAATTTAACAGAGTGTATTAATTGAAAAATTGACATTTTCTTGTACAATATCTGACACCTATAAGCAAATAATTACAAGAAAGCATAAGTGAAAAGTGTCAGCCTGATATAAGCAATGACAACAACCTTGTAGGCAAGAAAAGTTTCCAAGGAAAGTCTTCAAGAACTTGTGGAACACAAAGATACTTAAAGACTTGAAATAGGCAGATACACCGAGTAGGAAACTAGAATCAGATTTCAGTGCACCTACCATTGCTGGCAATGTTAGAGAACAACAAAGATTTGTTGTTCCACTGACATGGAGAACATAGCAAGGTGATCAGTACAAGTCAATACAGATGAATGACAGCTATCCAAACTCCTATGACATTACTAGAAAACCTATCAGTGATGCCCTGACCTACTTCATGCAACATTTCCATAGAGAACCAAAGGGAATATGAGTAACACAAAGCATGCACATTCCTAATTGAAAAACTGCATTTGAAGGATAGCTATCACTAGCTCATTGCGTTACTGAGACTCATAGCAAATAGTCCTTTCATCAATGCCTTGGATGATGTAATAAGCTTGCTGTGCTTGCAGACCACGGAAAGCTGCAAAGGGCAAAAACTGATGGAGAACAGGATTAGAATCTCAACAAGCCTAAGAAAATGGAAAAGTGGTCTGAAATAAATAGGATGTGTCTCAGCAAAGACAAACACTAAGTGTTATACTTCAGATACTGTCAGTGAGCTGAAGGCCACAACAATCATCTGCATGAATACTGGATGACCAGCTAGGAGACAGAAGAAAACCTCAGGGGTTAAAATGGCTCAGAAATCAAAACAACAATCAATGCTGTCACACTGTTAGGAGAAAAATCATAAACCTCCTAAGCAATACAGCACTAAGAGCTAACAGACCCTCTCCAATGTAGTTAGTTCAGTTTATGATACTACATTTCAAGAGATCCACTGACTGTACACCACTTAGAGGTGAGAAGACAAGGATGAGCAATGCTCAGAGAAGACTCTTTCTGAGCAAATGCTGAAAGAATGACTGATGCTTCATCTGAGGAAGAGAAAGTCTGAGAAGTCACCTAACAGATATATAGCAAGTATATGAAGTGCTGCAGCAAAGAGGAAGAAGTAAAATGACCCCTATGTTCAGGGGTATAATAAACCACCAGTGAATTTAGTATGCTGCTTATGGATATTGCTTAATTTTCATAGCAGAAATATCTCTGAAAAGGTTACATAAACATTAGTAGCAATGTTTGAGGTACTGCTGAACTGCCCTGGAGATGGAGGTTAAACACATAAACCTGAGGTCCCTATTTTTACATGATTTTTATGATAAATTCTGGTTTATAGAACACTGCATATGATTCACTCACTAGACATATGTGTCATTTACAAATGACTATTTCCAATGTGTTTTCTCTCTTTAAAAAACACAGCAATTTTCTTGACTCTGGTTTGTGATGTTCCCCCCACAGTTTCTATCTACAGAAGCATTTAATTTAGAACTTTACACATCAGACATGCACATTTGAACAGTATGCAGTATTCATGACACTATCCTGGCTGAGTAAGGCATGGAGCCAATGATACTCTGAGAGCGTAGGCAAGGGAGAAACAGGAGGGAGCAGAGTCAGCAGTGCCTGTGAAGGGAGGGGAATGCAGGCTGGGAAGAGAAAAATGAAAAGGACCTAGGGCTAGGCAGAACAGACCAGAGAGTAAAGAATTTCAAAGTCAGGGCAACACTCCAAATTTAAAGGAAAAAGTGATCTGTCCTGTTAAAACACCCCACTGAGTATGCTGTTGTGCCTTTCCATGCTTTTTTTCTCCACTCCTCCCTTCCCTCCCCACCTTGGTGTGGATAATTGGAGTACTGAACCATGTTTATACTTGTTCTGCTTATTGAACAGGATCTTAAAATTGTGTGAGGTGGAGGTGGGACTGATGATGAGCTGTCAAAGAAACTGGAAAACAGAAATAATCGAATATGAGCTTCATTGTAAACTGGAGTCAGAGTGGCTTTTGAGGTTTGCATTTTTTGTCATGGCCTGCAGACAGGAGCTTTGCTGTAAAGCAACACTTTGTTTAGAACTTCTTTCCTAGTGGTAGATTTGCCATGCCTTCTACTTTCCTAAGTGAATGATGGCAGAAGACCATGAAAATATTAAAATTTCCACTCCCTTCTTAGGCACTTGGCAACTCTGCATCTTATTTAATTACTACTTCAAACAAAACTGCATTATATCCACACTCAGTGCTTTGCTTTCCAACAGGCAGAGCAACATTGTAAAGAAGATTTAAGGTGCATCACTAACAGCCGTAGGAAGAGAATACAATATCCTTAGCAGAAAGGCATAGAAGAAACAACACAGGTTTGAAACATTGCTCAGAGAGGGAGAGCAGGGGAGTTAGAGAAATTATTAGCAAGGACAGCAAAAGAAGGAAGGACACATAGAAGTGAAAGGATGTAGAACTCATCCCTTCAGTCTTTATGCTGAACATTGAAGGTGTTTGATCTAAAACATCCTTCAGATTGATGCTAAGATTTTATTCACACAGTCACAACACTTGAAGTAATGCATTTGCCAAACTGGAAACACAGAACACAAGGCACTTGCTATCTTTTCCTATTTTACGTAGTAAGCAGCAGCTACTGCTTTTTCTGGCTATCATTTCTCCCCTATTGCTCTACTATTGCCCCTATTGCTCTGCTACTGCAAGGCCCAACCAATGCAACCACAACTACAGAAGAGAAAAAAAGGGCCTTAGGCAGCTTCTATCATTTGCATCACTGTGTTGGTAAAATCAGTGGAGGTTTATTTGATACAGCTAATGCATCAGCAAACATGAGGCCTTCTCTGCACTACACCACCTGCCACTCTGTTGTTTCTCCCAAAGCACTGAATGGATGTATTATGAGAAGTAGACATGAAATTAATCTGTTGTTTCTCCCAAAGCACTGAACAGATGTATTATGAGAAGTAGACATGAAATCACCCAAGATAAGCAGATATAGAAAACTTTCTTTTTTTCACGTACATTTTCTTATACTGAAAAGTGGCAAATTTTGCCTTGCTGTATTAATACATGGATTGAGTTGGGATGCCTGTTTACATTTGCATCTCCCCAACAGATGGAACGTAATAGTTGTAGCATAGAGCAAATTGAAAATTATTCTAGTGTAGGCAATAATAATGATCACAAATGGTAAAAGGAAGCAAAAGTACAAATTTAACTCATCAATACATTATTCTCCTCCTTGCCACAGAAAACTTGGCAATAACTGCTCTCTGCTTATGATCTTTCTGAATGCAGCCAAAGGCTCAGCATGGAATTTCCAAAAGTCATGTAAGGGATTTCAGAGCATAGCTGGGCAGGAATTCTCATGTTTTTACAAACAATACTAACCTTTAGAACATACCTAAGGAACATTTGTTCCCTAAAGGAATAAAAATTTAAATTGTCTGTGTTTCCTACCAAACAGGATTTTCAGGATTTCCTTTAAAGTAAATCAGTGCTGCTAGACTACTCTATAGCTGAGAAGTGTGGGAACTGCAGCACCAAGAAGCTGCAAGTTTAGCAGCTCCAGGGATTCAGGCTCATGAGGAGTCATAAGTCAGAAAGGCAAAAGTTTCAGCTGCCACCCAGCAGGTGCACAACCAAAAAATGTGGGATTTGGGAAAAATGACAACCTACCACACTGCCTTTAAAAGGCCAAGCAAATATGGAACCAACTCTCCTGAGTTTTATGAAAGTGCCCCTAGAATTTGTTTGTTTGGAGCTTTTTTAAATAAAAACTGAGACTTACAAACTGATTCTGAATGAAATCTGTGCTCTTATGTCACTTAGGTAATTTAGAAAAATCTGTCCCTCCTATAACAAGTATGAAAAAACACCTGCAGAGAAAGATTAATATAGGAAAGTAGATTAATCTCTACATTCAACAAAGTTGAGTTATGCTTACCAGATTTCTGTAACAATGTATTTATAGTACCAAAACAAATTGCAACCTATTTAGAGCTCTTTAGTCCCAAGACAAGCAAGGGAAGTCTAATGTCACATTCTGAAGTTTCTCTGGACCATTAGGTACTTGCCAGAGTGCAATAGTACTGTACATTTTTGGAATGCTAAGTGTTAACACTTCCTTAAAGTCTTTTAAGGTTTTACACAGAGGCAGAGGCTACAAGGCCTACAGGCAATTCATCTCCATTTTGCTTGTTACTAGACACCTTGTGACTATCCATAATGAGGAATGAGAACCAGCCAAGAAACACATAATGGCTGGTCACCTCTGAGGGGGAACAAAAGCATGACTATTTGGGGGCTACCTTAAGAGAATTAAAAATCCTTCAAAAATGATTTTTAAAATGTTTTACTTGGGTTTCTTTTTATTTTCTTCCTCAGGTGCAGTACCTCAATAGATGAGAAGCTACATATCCATGTCAACACTCAGCTGCAAAGTCATGCAAATATTTAAACTGAGATGGAGATCCCTGGAAGGCAAAACACCTTTTCAAGGTCTCAAAAATTTTATTAAATTATAGCTTTCTACACTGTACAATCTTCTTACCTACCATAGAAAATGGTAGGTAAGGTACCAGATTAAATCAGTAGCACAGCCACAAGGCATAGTGCAATAAAGAATCCATTACCTAAATCATTTTATATCTAAGCAAACAGAAAATGTAAAGACATTTACATTAGTGTCTGATGTAAATGTAAATCCTGCATTATGGATGGAGAAGTGATAGTACAGCTGTCCATTCTGTGTGTGATTGCAGTACCAGGACAACCATTTATCAAACTGCCTCTTCTGTTTAAAAATGTATTAAATATGTGCATGAGCTCTGCATTATTAGGTAGCAACAAAGCCAAGACACTTTTTTTCTACTATTTTTATTTGTCATCAGCGCAAAATTGGGGGCTGAGAAGTTATTATAAATCATATTTTTTCCACTGAATTTCCACATAAAGCCGATATCTTTCTCTTAGAAATATTTATTATTCCAGAGTTGATCACAAAATGCAATTTATATGATAACCATATTTAGAATTTCATTGTGGGTTTTTTTCCTACCCCTTTTCAAAGCTCTGAAATAAAGGAATAACATGCAAATGCTGATCTGGACATTTTTTATATGCGGAAATTCTCTGCCTCAAGGACATTTATACAAGGCACAATAAGATGGACCAAAATGGTCCAAATTTTACTTACTATATTCATGTGCACAGTTCAACTGAAATAAGTGTGACTGCCTCTTAAACAGACCCCACTATCCATGAAATCCATATGCAGCAAACTGGAAACTAAAATGGAAGACAGAGTGAAATCAAAGAATATTCTTTGGTCCATAGTTGGACCATCTGGCAGTAACTTCCACGATGTCAGCATATTACCAGACACCTTCACGGATGGAGTACCAGTGACTCAGCACTACACACTGCTCTGTATTAGTTCGTGAACAGCAATTTCCCACCTAATACCATGGGACTCCAATGTACTAGCACTATGGCACAAATTAATGTAATGCATTGCTCCCCTCCATCACTTGAGACTATTAGATAGCTCACAGCTTTTTCCTTAAAAGGGGAACAGGTCTTGTCCAAATCCTGTCCTAAGCACAATTCAGAAGACAGCAGTCTGCCTTTCTAAGCTCATCGTCAAGCAAGGAAGTTAAAGAGAAAAGAAAAGAAAGAAAAAAGAATGTATTTCCCATCAAAGTCATTAAATTAGGCTGATATGGGATATGGGAACTACATTCTGCTGACCACAATTTGTGAATGAATAGCTGGCAAAATTTATGCTCATACCCCTTATGTGGGTAAAAGACATGATTATAACATGTACTGCCATGTCAGGTCACATTCAGGATAGTTGATGACTGCTCAAGAACTGTTAAAATGCAAGAAAAAGACAGTCCCATTGAAATGAAAACAGCCCTTCAAGAACATTGTTTCAGTGCTTCTCAATCGCTATTACCAACTCAGCTGGTTAGAAGTCATTTTTCTTTCTCATAGAAAATGACAACAGCTGATTTTTTCTTTTTTTAATGGAAACCACCATATTATTAGTTTTGCTACCATTCTTATTTCAAGAAGATCTGGTTTTGTAAACAGCCACTGAAATGAAAACCAATGCATACATTAAAAAGACTAAAGGCTAAAAAAAAAGGCCTAGAATTTCTCACACATATTGCACACAACTGAGCTCTCTCATCTCACCATGAATAGAAGTTTCGTTCAGAAAATGAAGCTAAACAGAACTGCATCTTTCATTTCCAGAGCTTCGTAATAATCATACATCACAGAAATAAATGTCTGCTCTAGTCTTGTAGCAAGCATTGTTATAATAGTCTATCCACTTAGAAGTGATATCATTTGACTGGAGAACAGTATATGTAATGCCTGCATTAAGAATAGGAAAACAATATGACTTAATACAGTTCTGTAAGTTTGACCTCAGGTGTAAGAGAGAATTTAGAACAAATTTTAAGCAGAAGGCATTGAGTGACATGGACACAAAGATAAAATGGGCTAAAATTCAGAGTTCTCCAGGCTGACATGGTAAGAAGCCCATGTTTTAGACAAGGACAAAAGAAATTCAGTCAGTCTTATATCGGTGGACTTCAGTAAAGCTTTTCATGTGGAAACCATTTGTCAATTTAGAAAGCTAGTGGGTAGGCAGCTGGGCAAAGGAAAAACAGCAACAAGAAGTATTAAGGGCAAGAATATCAGGCAGCAGGGACCTTGGCTACTGGAGTTTTTCGAAGATAAATCTAGTTTAGTATTTTCTTTAATAACCTTGGCATGAACAAGTAGGCTAATGAGAGTCAGCAATGTGGAGTGTCATTGCCAGCAGAAAAGGAGGAGTGCAATACCTACCCCAAAAGAAATATATTTCTTTGGTGACAAGAACCATAGAAATGTGAAATGAGTCCCACATGAACAAAAAAATATTGTAATTCTGCACGTGGGAGCTAACTGCAAAAACTCCTGCAAGAAGCTGAGAGCTCATTGATAAGAAATTACTAAGGTGGAGAATGAATGGTCTGTAAGATTCAACTACAAAAGAGACAATCATAATGTTAGGAAGCATTAATCAAGGTATTTTCTGTATACAGAAAACTATTAATGACATTGTGCAAGGGATTTCATTCAAAAACTGCATGTGATAATGTCTTCAGCATTTGGGACAGAGATTGACAAACCAGAACAGGGCAGGGAAGTGCTGCCACAACCATTCATAAGTGCACATCTTACAAGAGAAGAACAGAGAAGATTTAGCCTGATAGACAATTGGGATGTTATCTGCAGGGGGGGAAGAAAAGCTGACAAAATAATCAAAAAGGTATAAACTGGTCATTAAGGCTGAAAATTAGCAGTGGTTTCTCAGGTATTAGGACAATCTGGTTGCAGAAGAGGCAATCAGAGAATCAGAAGCTAAGACTCCCCTGGCACTCCATACCACCAAAGAGGCCTCAGATTAAAATGCATTTTGTGCACTAATGCTGCCTGCCAGTGCTGCAGTCACAGGGAGCAAAAGGAGAAAGCATTCAAGGTGTCTTATCCATTAGAAAACAGAGTCACTACATTAATGGTGATGCTTCATATATCATAGCCTGCAACAGCAAGGGACTCAAGCTGACACTTTCAATTGTATGTGTGTGAATGTGCTGGCCTGCATTTGTTTATAAATAGAGTAAATAATAGCAATATCCATGGAATACCAGAGAAGCAAGCAAAACCTGCAATTTTGTTTACTTGATCACATTTCAGGAATCAAATGCAGTAAAGAGCAATTTAGAAGAGATTAGTGAGTGCTAATGGTTTCATTGCATTAGAGGACATTTTCACAGGAATACTGACACAGTGTCCTAAGGAATGACACTGATAAATAAAGACAGAGTCAAAAGACACGCAGACCCTCTTCAGAAGAATTCTAGGATAATGAAGCAAATTACTTCTGTGTATAATGTCTGAAGGGTTGTTTTTTTCCAAAGTGTGTTTATTCCTATGAAATGCAAGGCACTAATGAGAACAGATGCAACAGACCTTCCATCAGCACAGCTGACTAAGTACAGCACACACAATGCTATCTAGATAGGATGCTTGGTTTATAAATATTCACATTATCACATTCTGAACATACACCTGGCCATTAGCATTAAATATTTTTATGAGTTACCCTTGTTACGGAAAGTAACTTCATGCTGTCCATAGCTCGGTACTAAATATAGCACTAACATGTCTGTCCCTCTCCTACTCAGTAGTAACAAGAAATACTTAGGAGTATCAACGGCCATCGAATCTAGGCTGACTCTAATAGCACACAGTGACTGTGCTGGGGATGGGGATGGGGTGGGGGTGATGGTGTTTGCTTTGTTTCTCCTGAAGGGGAGTTTCTGGCAGCTAATAACTACTCACACAAATGTAGATTAGCCACATGGGATTAAAAAAAGGTGAAGGAAAATTGAAGGAAAAGAAAATAAGTCAGTCATTTTCCCGTGAGGACATTTAACATTGACAGCAAATTCCAATGTGTGTTTAGTTCAACTTGTCTGGACCTGACATCACGATCGCACCTATGGGAGCAGCTCGGTCCCCAAACCTGCTCCAGGCCTAACTGCTCAGCAGCATTACAGCTTTGACAGTTGAGGAAGACTGTCTCGAGAAAGTGCTATTAATTTCTGAGTTGAAAAACCAGAGATTGACACTCATGCTTATTTCACACAATAAATCCATTCAATGGCACTCAGGGACAAGCCAAAAAAAGAAAAAAAAGAGGTTTGGCCTCTTGAATACACATATAGGGAAGATTACAGTGAACAGCATTTTGTGCATCAAACACAAATCATACCTCACTGCATGAATGTGTTTCTGGGATTATTGGAAGGCCTGAGATTCCCTGGATGCACACAGGGACAGGAGAAGAGCAGACTGAAGGGGCAATTACCCTTCTTCCCATTGAACAGCTTCCATGGCTCACACAAATCGATTTAACATGGCTGTTACGCTGCATAAAAAAATATCCCAATCAAAATCCAGCACTGCTGAAACTTGATACCTGCACAATACATGCTCTCCTGGGTAATCTGCAGCATCCAGACATTGCCACTGCAAAAGTCCCATCCCTGCAAAGGGAGGTTAATATGCATCAGCGAGAGAAAGAAAAGAATATTCTTTCTCACAGCTGTGGCTGGGACATGATGCAAAACAGCAGCTCTCTTATCCTACCTAGCAGAAAAGTTCCTCACCTTATTCTGAAAAAAACATTCCACGAGCATATGTTAACTCATTCAGCATCCCTGCACTAGGGCTGCTTTCTCAGCCCTGGCTGAATTGGCAATTCTGCCACCCCACATTTAATTCTGAAGCTAGCAGAACCATGTGAGGTATTGCTCAGACAGCTTTCTTAAATGTAGTGGGAGCTGCTGTTGCCCTGGGATTCCTGTAGCACTGCTGAACAGATGGGCCAAGAGGCCACTGCTTTGGACAGCTGAAAGATACAATCATGCAGCTGACCTGCAGCATCTCACTACTGTGACAGAGCTGAACCCTGAGGTCAACAGGAACCAGAAGACTTCCTAACTCAAGAGACAAATATCTGCCTCCATGACAAGGAGGGGCTGTTGGGTCAAAGCAACCATCATGATCATGAGGTCAACAGGGTCTAAAAGACTTCATGGGACTAGCAAGGAAGATTTTGTTC
The DNA here is from genome assembly GCF_000695815.1 of Acanthisitta chloris. Taxonomy (NCBI): domain Eukaryota; kingdom Metazoa; phylum Chordata; class Aves; order Passeriformes; family Acanthisittidae; genus Acanthisitta; species Acanthisitta chloris. The sequence continues at coordinate 58,660 of NW_008673245.1, forward strand.
ATCTTCCATCCAGGCAAGGATTTACCAAGGGGATCTCAGAGTTCTAAAGATTTTCCCTTGTTCCTGGAACATGCTGCTGGCAGCTCCCACAGTCCAGGGTGGTTCTGGGCACAGCAGCTTTTCCCCTTCTCCTTCAAAGTGAAAGAAACAGAGCATGGCTGGGTGGTAGGCAGGAGCCTGCATGTCTGATTCCAGCTGTTTAACTGCCACTGCAGGGCATGCCCCCAGCCCGTGATGTGGCCTGAGAGTTCAACAACTCCACACACCATTTTTGCCATTCATTAATGTTACAAAAGCCCAGCCAAAATGTACCAAGGCTTACTACAAAGTTGAACTGCAAGATGTTGTAGAAGATCCTGAATTCACGTTAACCTTCTCATGCTGGTCCACATTATTCAATATAAAAACACGCTTTCTTCTTAAAACTGTGTCCTGAGGGTCTCTGGATTTTGAAATTTATAAACAAACATAAGAAAAGGTAACGAAAATGAGGAGGAAAGTGAGGTAGTTAAGACTAAGGTAAAGTGTATCACAGAGCAAGTGGGAGAGCAAGAGCTTAACAGAAATGTTGGATTTACTTAGTGAACAATTTGCACACTGAAGGCTTAAAAGTGTTTTTCCTGCTTGTATGTAATGTTAGTCTAATATATGAAAAACCACAGAGCTGGTTTCTCCTTATTTCTTGTCTTTAAGCCTTGCTGCTGCATCTCATCTTTAAACCACACCAAACTGATTTTTTTTTACCCCAAGGTACTCAGTCCATCTACTGCAGTGTCTTGGAATTATACCTATGCCCTATTAAAAAATGTTTTGTGGACCTGTATGGAAGACCCAAGAAGTGTAAGGAAATCTGGAATTTGAGATTAAGCCAACAGAATTTTCGAGTTCATCCACTGGTATAAAAGCCTTCATCTATCTTCTGAAAAAAGACACTAATTTCCCACTGTCAGACAGCAAGGCTGCAATCGAACACTGTGCCTCTGCAGTGGTTCATCGCAGAGACTGCTGCATCCAGATTTGCAGCTGCACAGCCAGATGGCTCCAAGTGAGATGCTCCATTGCAGAACCAATATGGGCTGGGAAACAATATAGGCTGGGAGAAAGAAGGAGCATTAGAGAAGAAAACCCAAAGGTTTCTTCAGAAAAAAAATTCATTTGAAGTAGCCTCCCTGGCTACTGTCCTGTTTCTAAGCTGAGAACAGGAAGATGGAGGGGATGTGACCATGCAAGCCCATGAGGACCAACCCTGCCCATGCATGCCCAGGACAACAGAAACCTTTTCCAAAGCTTAGGCAGCAGCATATCACTACCACAAGTGCCTTCCTTCACAGGACAAAGAAAAACTTCCTTACTAACACCCAAAATGTCATGACTTCAAGCGAGTATTCAACTACCGCAGTGCTGGTGGAATTGGACTCGGTTATAAAGGAGGAGGCAATGTGCCAGCTCATACAGCCTGATAGCTCAAGGACAATTTCTGCTGGATTTGATCAGCTGAGGTTCACAATTGGCCACGTGACACATTGCCACTTAACCAACCAACGAAAGGGTTATTTCTTCATGCTGATTTAAAGCCTAGATGATCCCTCCAGAAGATTCACGATCAGTAATATTGAAGGAGCATAAAACAAATCTCAACCTCCTTCCTATAGTGAGAAAGGGAATTTTTTCTCCCAAGCTTGCTATGATGTTCCACTGTCATTTAGGAAATCCAGATTCCCTGGCTTTGACTGGTCATTTGGCAAGGAGACATGAGTTGTTTAATTATCTCTCAAGAAGGAGCAAAATGACAGCGGAGCATGCAGCTGGAATGCTGAAAGGCAGCACCTAATGACAAGTTTGCAAGTTGCTGAGCAAAATCTGTTTCCTGTGATAACTGCCTGCTGCTTTTTGAACATTGTCCGTGATGTCAGAGACTGATCTGTACCCACAGAGGCGAAGACAAGAAGGACAGTAATTGCATAAGTACTGTTGCAGATTTTTCTTACCCTGGACACAGGGAAGGACTTGCTAAAAGTGCACAAAACAGTAATATATGCAGTGCTGTTATCCAGCAAACTAGCTTGCACCCAAGATCATCTTGAAGGGCAGCAGCATCAGTGCAAGCAGTCTGTAAAGCCTGTGCTGTTTTGCGTTATGAATGCAGCCTAAAATGAGGTCAGTTTTTGTCTGTGACAACTATTTTACTAGACTGTCAGATAACTCCTCTCAGACCTCAGGTTTTATTAGACGAGTGAGCAACAAATGACATGTACCAAGGCTACTACAAAGAACTTGGTCTCTGCTTCTGTTACAGCTGAACCCTGGGAACTTTCATAAGTTTTGGTCTAAATGTCACATATGCACTGCAACAGAACAATATTCATTTACCTGAGAGCACCTTGCACCACAGTGTAGGAATGCAGAAAGTGAAAAAACAGAATGACCAGCCTTCAGAAGCTGGTGAGGACAAGACCTGCAGGGTGTGGTAATGCTCCGAACCCAATTTTGATCCTTTCAGGACACTGCAAAGACACAAAAGTCTTAGAGGGTCAGTTCTAGGCATACTCTTCAACTAGTCCCATGACCAAGGCTCCTGTATTGAGAATAGGAGAGAGCTAGCAGAGAACTGACACAGGGTGAGCGTAGTATCTGCTCTGCCCCATAGAAAAGCATCATTTTCAGTTTGACTAAAAGTATTGAACGAGCCTGTTATTGATGAAAAATACAACGGTGTGTGACATCATGTAAAATAGTGGCACAAGTCCTTGAATTGCACTCCCACATCTGCTTAAAACAGCAAAGGTAAAAGCTATGAATCCAGCAGTAAGAGACAAGACTGCAATTCTATGAAGGCCAGGTGAAGGGCAGGTTATGGACAACAAGGAGCAATCCAATTTGGTTACACTAGCTAAGGTTAAATTTACGGTGGCTATCAATCCTCATGCTTTAAGGCATAAACTGAGCACCATCTGGGGCCAGAAAGAAATTTCCCTCTGTGGTACACTATAACACAATTGGCTGTGTGTATTTCTTCCTCTGAATCATCACATATTGGTTACTGTCAGAGACAAGATACAAGACTGTACGGATCACTGCTCTGTTCCAAGGCAGCAATTTCTATGTTGTTCATTTTCTTTGCAGTCCTTAGACTGCAATAATGTTATTAATACTGCAGCAGTCATTTTCCCCATATATGATAATAGATTCTCTAATTCTCAAATAAACACTTATAGCAACTTAAATGACTCCAATAACTAATCAAAAGCACTAGTTGACATTTTTGGGGGGTCTGAGTGATTTACTAGTTCTGTTTTGGAAAAAAAAATCACGATCTAATTACTTGTATTTTTAAATTACACATCAAGTATATTGTCTAGCATTCAATTTAACAATAGCAATAGTATGAAGAAATAAAGCATCCATGATGTTTAAAAATGTAATTTGGAATTCAGCTTTGAATTTATTTTCAAGAAAAGATGTAAGTATTGTCTTCCTGACTGAGATTTATTAACACTCCCCCTTTCCATTATCTGAACATCTCACTTGCCCTAAAGCACATCTGTAAAGACAGTGAGAGACTGCATGCATTTTCTACATCCATAAATTACAGATGTTGCTCTGAGCTACTCATCTATCAAGGCAATTTTACATAAAAGTAAGACCAACCTGAAAAGTATCCATCTAACAGAGAATATGGAAAATAATTAGTAAAAGCATGCAGTCTGCAGATCTAATTTGTTTTACCGGGAAAATTCTTTACCCAAAGCTTTATAATAGGGTGTGACAGAACACGGAAGTAAATCAAAGCCCAAACAACACTTCTGGGTATCAAAACAAAGAACTTGATGTGTCAGTAACATGCTGTTGTGTATACACACAGCTATAACAAACTCAGTGAAGAGGATATGGATAATTTCATAACACCTTCTGTGTTGAATAACTTATACTAGTTCATGTTTTCCAGCTAATAACATTATGTCATATATTTTATAGGTTAGCATATCTGTTATATCTTGCCTACATACATTGTAATTTAATTCAGTTCCATGAACATGCTGTGTGCGTCTATGGAAGAACAGAAGACCTGTATCTAAAATAACATGTGATTATTCTAAAGCTGAAGCATATAGAGCAAAAGGCAAATTGAGGAGGAAATGCAAGCAGCAGTTTTATAAAGAAAGATTCTGCCATCACAGAGCCCAGTTACTGTACCTTAACCTTTCCACTTCCGTAGGCAATTGAAAAATGAATAAATGCTGAGAAAGCAGATAACAAGATTAAGAATACAGGGACTTTTCTAGGTTACACAAAATACACAACATGACTTAACTGAACAGAAAGAGGGAAAACAGTGCTTGTATGAGATAAAAGAAAGACACACACTTGAACACTTAATGCCAATCACGTTCTTATCCTAAACAGAAGACAAATACTGCATTGCTACCTTCAGAGCTGGGTGAAAGAAAAAAAGACAGAGCTTTCATGTGCAGAAAAATGTCCCTTCTTCTAAGCAATTTGCATTTCAGAAATAATAAAATACTCTGGGTTCCCCCATGTTCTCTCTTGTACAATCTCTGCAAAAGCCATTGTTTTTCTCTGTTTTATAACTTGTTTTTGTAAAGATGAAACTAAAGGTTCCTAAGCCTATGAGGCAAGTTGTTGGTTTTCTTTCTCCCCTCACCAAAACAGAAATCTTCTGTGGAAAGAAGAGCACTTCAGTTCTGTTCTGACTTACGCAAATAGAACAGAAAATGATATGGGAGCAGCTGTAACACATGATCCAACAATATTTTAGGCTTGATTTCCCTA
>NW_008673245.1:63482-74816 GCF_000695815.1 Acanthisitta chloris
GAAGAAAAAGGAGACACACTAGAGTAGAAAATTAACAGCCACTTTTCATAAAATTATTGCCGTCTAGAAAACAAGTGTTTTATATCAACTGTTCCATCTCACAGCCCTAAAGAGCCAAACTAAATTTTTTGACTGCCCACACTGCACCCAGTAGGCAAGACTTTCAAAACTGGGTGCCTGTCAGACTTAGATCTGCATGTAGCTACTTAAGTAAGTGATTTTCTTAAATGCTGAGCACCTAGTAGTCCTCTGCAGGTTACACCAAGAATTGCTGGGTATCCAGCCAAGGGAAGGGGAAGGGGCATTGCATTTATTTGGAAAGCCTAACTTTTAAACCTCACTTTTAAAAAAGTTGTCTTGGTTTGTATCATTACAGTTAAAGGACTTAAAGAGAATCCCTTTGGAGTCCCTCTGTGTAACTGTTAATAGGTTGCAAGAAAAGAAACAGGTACTGCCTGTTTCAAGTGTGAGCACATTTTTTCCATCACTGAATTCCTAGCCCTTGTGCTCATGGAGAATTAGAGACCAGAGCTAGAACCATACCTAATTTTCTGGAAATCAGTGCTGGTAGGATACAAGGTACACACCCCCAGTAAGCACTTTATAGGTTTAATGGTGCAATTGATTAACTTTAAACCTTCTATTTAAAACATCCCTGTTTCTCACACAGGTGAACCACTGCTCTTAAGCACTTCCAATACAATCAGTCTAGAAAGAGGAAAGACTCTGAACACTACATTTTTTTCACCATAAGAACACTATGTTTTGATTGATGATACAAATGAAAGAAACTCCCAAACTTTCTTTTATTTTCCCTCTCTCTTTATTTTGAACTTTTTATTTTTTTGCCAAGCAAGTAGATTTCACAAGAAGGTTAGTAATTAAACCCTAAAAAAAACATTTACAGGATTAAAGTCAAAACCTGGAAAGGCAGTAAATCATCCACTGTAAACACAAAGAAACTGAGGGCAGTTTAAGCAAGGCAATATCTTTGATCCCCTGTCTCTCATCACAGCAAAATCTGAGAAAACGCACAGAAATACATTGTGTGTATCCTCAGGAAACTGAAATACAGTTAATTAAGAAACAGAATTTTGCCTTTTGATCCTTCTAATAATTCTCCCTCTTTCTCACTGACATGTACACAGAGTGATAAGCGAATGAAGGGTTTAGGTCACCATTGCTAAAGGCATTATTTTCGACACCCCTTCCCTCCCATGGTGTTATGAAGATCTTGCAGCTCTCTCTGTCCTTGCTGCATATTATCTGTCTCATACACACACTGATACGTACAAATAAGGAATGTGGTTGACCTGGCAACAGGATGTTAATTTCCTAATTTATCCACCTTTTCTTTTAAAAACATTAGTCTCATCTAAGTAGAGCACAGTTCTAGCATTGCGCAGTTTTGCATGTGTCTAGTTATACCAAGTACAAACAGCAACCCCCAAACCACTCCATGTTGTGAGATATACTTCACTTGAAGAATATGTTTCTACCAAACAGGAACATAGACTGTCATAATCAAAATCTTTTGTCTAACTTCTATAATTCAGTATTACCTTAGGACACTTTCCCCCCAGTTTGCTTAATAAAATCAAAAGGATTTAAAATTATGCCCTGCAAAGGAGTTTCTGTGTTGGCAGGAGTCTTGTGAGAGGAAAGGGGGGAAAAAAGAGTCATTAGACTGGGGAGAGCAGGAGACCTGCCAGGATAAAATGACGCATGAGAAATCTCTGATCAGGGCAAAGACCCAAAGAGACTGACATGATAGTGTTGCAAGTAAAAGAAGGCCATATCACAACTGTCTCAGCCTTGAAAAATAAGGAGAACATTGGTATCTGAAAGTCTTCATTTGGGACGTCTAACCTGAGGTAAATTTACAGGGCCTTGATTTTTCAGAGGATGGCATGCATCATCTGAAAATGTAAGCCTGTATTTAACAAAGTTCCTGAAAAACACAGCTAAAGAGGAAGGTGAGTTCATGTTCCCATTCTGCTATGATGATTACTTTGTTCATATTCTGTATCTGTTTCTGGAGAACAGGACACTGGGGGAGACCTCATAGCAGTCTACAACTTCCTCATGTGGGGAAATGGAGGGCCAGGCACTGAGCTCCTCCCTGGTGACCAGTGACAGGGCCCGAGAGAATGGCATGAAGCTGTGTCAGGGGAGGCTTAGGTTAGGTATTAGGAAAAGGTTTTTCACCCAGAGGGTGGTCAGGCATTGGAACAGGCTCCCCAGGGCAGTGGTCACAGCACCAAGCCTGGCAGAGTTCAAGAACCATTTGTACAGCACTCCCAGGCACACGGTGTGACTTGTGGGGCTGTCCTGTGCAGGGCCCGGACCTGGACTTCAGCGATCCCTCCAACTCAGGATATTCTATGATTAACCTTTTTGCACAGTTCTAATGATCCAATTTGAATTTGCCACATGATTCAATGGTCTCTGAGAGAAAGACAGCATCAAGATGCAGTTAGTTGTATTATAAGCAGTCTGTGCCACGTCTAGAGCTTAATTTATTCAAATAATCATAGAATCATAGAATTTAAGGGTTGGAATGGAACTTACAGATCATCTAGTCCCAACCCTCCCTGCCAGGGTCGGGGCACCCACCATGTCCCTGGGCAACTTGTTCCAGTGTCTCACCACCCTTAGAGTAAAAAACATTTTTTCTAATATCTAACCTAAACTTCCCCTACTTCAATCTGAATCCATTACCCCTTGTCCTATCATTGCCATTCCTAACAAAGAGTCCCTCTCCAGCTCCCATGTAGGCCCTTCAGATATTGAAAAGTTGCTCTGAGGTCTCCACACAACCTTCTCTTCTCCAGGCTGAACAGCCCCAACTCCCTCAGCCTGTCCTGGAGGTGCTCCAGTCTCTCTTATCAACTTTGTGGCCTCCTCTGGACTTGCTCCAATGGTTCCATGTCCTTATGTTCAGGACACCAGATAAGCTCTGATCACTATCACAAGTGCCACCCTGCTCACAAGACATTCAAACCTTGCCTGCACATCTCTGCAAGATTTTGTAGACAAAACCATGAAACACATTGCAACTCTCCTCTTAATAAAGACAGCTGCAATCCCCAAGGCTGTTTGTGCAAGCTCCTGTTGTGGGTGCATAACGGTTCCCTACATAGTAGCACAGCACCAATATCTAACTTTGTATAAAATAAGTAAGAGTATTCAGTCCTCTCTGGCACAAAGTCCTTAGCAATCAGAATATGCATTTTATTCTGTTTGATTACTCCCCCAACTCTTTCCAGTTTAATCAGGCTGTCAAGCATATTTTCAATATATATAGCAAAGAAGTGTAAAATCCAACAATATATATTCCTTTAAACTAAAATTTCGCATCACCAGGTTCTTGCAAAAGTAGTGTATTAAAAGACAGCTAATTTGAAGGAGGTGTTTGCCAGTAGAAGTGGGAACACAGCCAGAAAGCTACACTATACAAAGATTTTAATGGCTATGAAATGTTTGGTACTTCTGTGCTGAAATTAGTGAACAGGCTAATTTTTTCTCTGTAGGAGGCTACACTCAAAACCCTGCAGGTGTGAGACCTGAGTGTATGAGTAAGCTTGTCTACACCTGAAGCTATTTGCCCACCACACAGTTTGAGCAGCACTGCACTGTTTAGGAGCATTCAGGAACAGTGTTGCCTGTAAGTCAGGATTTTAAGTAGTATCAGCAGCATACCATGATGAACGTGCAGCACATCAGTTCACACTCCTGCCTGCCTCTAGACTGCAGCGTCTGTTCTTCTCAGAGATAATGATTGAATTTGATGGCTATATTCTCCAGAGCCTCCTCCCTCCGGCACTGCTTCACACCTGAACAAACCCAAGTGTGAAATGCTTCCGCTCTGATTTGGTAGCAGTTAGATTACCATCTTTACGGGGTATAAAATACATGCAAGACAGCAAAAGTTTAAGCTCTGTACGTAGAGACTCAGTGGGTCCATAGCAACTACAAAAAAACCTCTTCAATTTTTGCATTAGCAACATTACTTTAACCACAATATCTACCAGACTACCCACTGGCTCCCTTGCTCGGAAGAACTTTCCAAATAAGGCACAGTGCTGGCAATAATTCACTCCATGTATTATCAAAAACCCAAATCTTGAGATAGCCACAATGCATAGTTGACAAGCTCTTACCAACATATATCAACAGAAATCTCCCAAAGGAATTAATCCAAAAATATTCACAGTACACCGAAATTGTTAATTGGTAAGGAAAATCTAACTAGTAATTACAGGCCCGGTCCAAAACTAGACTGATAGAGAACTGCAGTCAAATTGTTTTACCCTAGCATGAAAAAACACCTTTTACACTCTTGTCAATCCAGAAGAAAACAGATACAGAAAACAGACTTGCAGAGAACTGACCATCTTTTTTTCTGGGCAGAAGAAAGCTCTCTTCTCTGCACATTATTAACATAGGACATACCTGCACACAATCTGAAATTATTGTTGGGCTTTATTAATACAACACATTGCAAAAATGTCAAAAAGATGTTTGACCAAAAGGCATAACCAATTCTTTCCCAACACACCACTGGTGTTGAGACTGTCTCCTCAGCACCTTTATGATATTTTTTGCAGCAACCAATGTTAGCACATAGGTACAAAAATAATTTTTTATTCAGCTGAGTCAGGTAAGAAGGCAGGGCTTGAAGAAAAGGCTGGAGGTCTTCCTTGAAGCCAAAACAGTTCCTGGCTATATTACTTACCAGTGGAAGCATCTGGAAGGATAAATCTGGGACAGTGCTTTTGGTATCCCCAACACTGTCAGGTGCATTCTGTCCTTTGAATAGTCCATAGGTGTATCCATGTGTTGTGCAAATGACCCTGGCACTCTGCACGGCTCTGCTTATTCCCTCTATTCTATCAGACATGTACTTACAATCTTCAAGGTTCTCTTAAGAAGTCTCGGACATTCCTGTTATATGATGGGGTTTGTAGATTGCCTGTACTAAGCCAAAATTTCTGCTGCCTCTCAGGTAACAAAGTGGATGCTAGATGCAAAACTCAGAAATGCCCAATGCTCACAAGACCATCCCATCAGCTACAACACAGATGCATTTACTGTGAATATGTCTGAAATACTACTGACTGATCAGCCATGTTCACTGTTGCCTGTGAGAATATCTTCTCTTGGCTCAGCACACTAAGAAATGACAGGATTTATGCTGCCACCCCAGAGGTTCAGGGTGCCACTACTGCTTCTGCTAGGTGGAGTAGGCAGTGCCACAGTGAAACTTCCCTTTCCAGCAACAACCCCTTTCTCATGGCTCATCTCATACCTCCCCAGCACCACTCGATGCTCTCTGTTAGACGGAGCAAGCAGAGGAGGGAGCATCCTACCCTCTCATCTTATTTCTTGATGAGGCAGCTCTCTTTCCTATCCAGGAAAAATAAAGCACTCAATGAGGCAAAAACATGGGCTCTCTGTTGAACCAGACTGGCTTGCTCATCTTGTTGTGGAAGGAGATGACACAGCCATCGCCCCCAACACCTGCTTATATCCATCTGTGGGGAAAAAAAGGACAGCAGAAACAGGGATCCCTAACTGAGCGAGGGAAATGAATTCAACCATACTTCTACCTGATTCACTTTGTTCCACGTGTCCTCAGAAATATCAAAAGACAATGATTTCTATAGGCTCCAACTGGGTTATTACAATACTCTTCAACCAGTGTTGCAGTTTCCAACAAAAGAGACTTCTCGATTTTACCCATGACCACCCCAAGCAATTCTTGGCTGGGCTTTGGAATCCCTGGACAGCAGCTGCTCCTGCTGGATGCAGACCATCAGCTACAGAAACGTGATTGCCCAGGTCAGGAGGAAGTCCTTACAAAATACTAGTATTTAGAAACAGACTGTTCAGAGTTAGTTAACTATCACAGCAGAAGATATTTTTGTATACTCAATCACTAGCTAATTGCAGCTAACCACATAGCCCTTTAGCATCATCTGTCCTGAAAAACAGTTTTTTTAATATGGTAACCATTGCTATCTGTAAATTTATTATTTTAGCATGGCAGATCTTTTATGACTTTTCTACTTAGAGAAAGATTTGTATAGAAGAGAAGAGAACTTCATAAATGATCTCCAGCCCTCCTTTAATCTCTTCATTCAAGATGTGGGATCAAATAGCATTTGGTGTAAGAGCCTCTTTAGCACTTAGCCCTGAAGATGGTCTTCTTGATAGTTTTAAAAACTGTGGAGGGAACAGGTTTAATGGCTGGCTTGCATTCTGCTGTGTTCCACAGGGACCAGGTGGTTTTACATCCTATATCTACACTTTTGCTGAAGGTGGTTTAGAATTTCCATTTCAATCAATGCATAGCTTTTATCAGTGCTCTTTCCAAAACCACATCCATTATATGGGGAAACTAGATTATATAAACTTGATTTCAAGTTGTTAAATCATTGTCTGGGAAAAGCAAGTCTCTATGAAGTTACACAGATCTGTAACATCAGATTACACAGATCTGTAGCATCAGTAACAGACTACTGTGTAATCCTCAGTATTGTCTCCTATTCAACAATTTTTTAAAAATAAACCACATTTTATAGAGAAGTTGGAACTAGAGATTTAGTATATCTTTGTGCAACATTTTTGCTAGGGAAATTAACACCTCAGTGCTCTCTTTGTGTAGCTTTGGATTTGAAATCTCTCTAGAGAGGCAGTTTGGAAGGACAGTCATTGTTTAATTAGTACTCATCTCAATTAGCATCTGGACGTAAAGATCCACAGGTAGGTATATGTTCAAGAAATTCTCAAAGGAATTACCTACCAGTAACTGAATATGCAAAGTTCAGAAAACCGCTCATCCTATCTCACTTCAGCTACTTCAGAGATTTTCTTCTTCTAAATTAGCAAAACCAAATGCAAAGTAAGCAGGACTGCACACTCTTCGTCTACTTCCATGCTTAAAGAGTACAGTCCAGAGGCAGCTACAAAATCCCTTTCTTTTTCAGTTCCTAAACTTAACTCATGCATACATCTAAGGTAAGGTATGCTCTGTAAACAAGAGTAATATGATTAACCAGGAAAGATCAATAAGGTCCTACTTAGGTATGCATACAGCTGGTCTGGATATCAAAGCTGTTAAGGACCAACACCTGCTAGGAACCCTGGAAAAATCGGGGTTTTGCATACAGATTTGGAAGCCAAAGCTTAGTTATCAATTTAGCTATGTGGAGATTTTCTCAGCCTCTAAGGAAACCACCCTCCCCAGCAGACTATGATGCATGTCTTGTTTAGTCAATCCACAGCTACTACTTGATGAAATAGCATACAAACAACAGGTAGAAACAGACAGAAACAGACAGAAAGTAGGGAGACTCAGGGAGAAAAAATAAATCCTGCCACTCACCAATTACTAGCTGTTTTGAACCATTACTTCAAGGACTTTAAAGGACTCCATTAGATTGATTCTTTAGAGACTTTAGGCAAAAATAAGCCAAAACACTACACTAAAATTTACAGGTCACTTGTTCTGATTTGCTATTGCTTTCCAACAAATTCCTTTTTCCCTAACAACTGCAGTTTTGCTGTTTCAACCCATAGTAAAAAGCAAGCTGTATCATAGAGGTTACTGCATTGTTGGGAGTAGTACTATAGCTCCAGCTTCTACTTCACCTCGACTCTGGCAAGGATAGCTGTGCTGGCAACAACTCCTGCCCTACTGAGCAAGAAAAGGGCTGGAGTATGTAGGTAGCAGTTACCTGGAAAGGGAAAGAAGGGTAACTCACATCAGTGCTTCTCCTCTTCCTACAGCAGCCATGGATTTCCTGTCCTGCCTTTAATCCTCTGAGCAGAGAATCACAACTTTGCCTTCTCACCTGAGATGCCTTAAGCCAGCTATATGTATGAATACCTCAAAGCATGACAGCTCAAGGGAAGCATCATAAAAGCATTAATTTTTATATGTCATTAATATATACAAGTGCACAAACAGACCAACAATTTCTAATTGAAAATCATGTATCGCATCTAACAAACTTGTTGTTATGCTGAGAGAAGTCATGATGAGGAATCTTTCTCTTTAATTCATAACAAGCCTGAAGAACAGTCATCCAGCATATAGGAAAACATCACATCCAATATTCTTAGCAAAATTAATTTATGTCAGTTGTAAGTAATTTTATTTTCTGGGAAAAGAATTCCACTTTTATCATGCCAAAGACAACAGAAGGCCACAGGTATTCCTCAAGTAGGCTGTTTGAAATGAGCCTTCTGAAATCAGTCAATAGGAAACTAGTTAGAAAACCAAGGAGAGTTGACTGAGTGGGGATGCTGACTACAAGCTGTATTTATACCATCACATATCTTTCACCTGTTTAGATGTTAATTCAGGATTCCAGGTCCCAGACCACTTGCTGCCTAAGGAAATAACATTATATCATGAGTGAGCATAGGAAGGCTGGGGAGAAGAGATGAGGTATGCCAGTTGCACAGCTTTTACACAAATCCTTATCAGAGCACTCTCAGGGCAGAGTATTTGTTCTCTCTTGTTTTCTTAGCTGGAGGTAAGGTGAATTTACTGGGAGTTAGCTGTGAATAAGAGGAAAATAATTCTAAGAGAACAAATACTACAAAATCCTGGAGACCCAGCTGGTAGGGGCACCCAGTCTACTTTTGTATTTAGGAAGCAGGAAGATTCTCCCACTCACACAAACTCCCCTCCCCAAACAACCCTCCATGGTAACTATCCAATTAGCAATGCTGCCACTGGTGTGGAGGATGAGCCTGTCTCTGAACACAGACCTGCTGAATGGCCGAGGCATGCTTCATTACTAATGGACCAATTTGCTGCTGATCATGGAATACAAATAGATTTCATCTTGGTATATATTTATGTCTTTGTTAAACTATTTTTCCTTGTATTGAATATCTCTGCAACTAGGGTAGAGTAGGGAAAAACAAAGATGGTTTCATGGAAGAAACAGCTTTTTCATTATGGCTACCATGCTTAGTAGAAACAAAAACATCTGTGAAAGATTTCTGTCGCAGGTCCACACAAAGAGTCTCAGACCTCAATACCAAAAATAATTAACAGGAGAGAGAGAGACAGTAAAACTGCTAACATGTAACATTGTAACGCAACTAGGAAATGGTAACAATAGCACATTTATTCTCACAGAATAAAAACATTCGCATGCCAAAAAGCATACATAATATTTTAGCAATCACAGTCAAGCAGAATCAGAGCCCCAAAGATCCTACATTATAATAGAACCATGGATTTACAAATATATCAATACACCAAATATTTAACCTGCACATGAGAGAGATCACCAAAACAAGCTTTGATTTTCTTTCATTCTGGAATTTCTACTTGGTGAGGAAAAAAAGCACTTCAGGCTACAATTCCTGTTCTTCCCCTCTGTTTCCATTTACACCTACCCATGTCAGTTCCTGTCCCTGTTTTTGTATTCTATACATCTTGCTTGTTCCTGCTCTCTCATACCCTTGGTTCAAACTCAGCTCTCCTTGCCCCTACCTACCCTGCCTGCTAACTCCCACGCACCAGTCACTGTTCTCCCTTCTTCCTCCAAAGACTCTCCCCTATTTTCTCTTCCACCTAAACCCCTCCACTTCCCTTTCTGACTCCTGCCCTCCATCCTTGCTCTTCCCAATTCCTCAGGCCTCTCCTGGGTTTGGGCACCCAACCTCCCCCACTCCTCATGCAGTCATGCCAGCTCTCCTTCAGGCTGCAAAGGCAAGAGCTCTGAGAAGACAAGGGGAAAATCAGTCCTGGCATTGCACACTGCTGCAATGGGAAGAGATTAAGCACAGAGAGCAACCAACACAGACCCCAGAGCCCTAAGATAAAGCGTATTCAGTTGAGTGGGCATTAAAAACACCCGAAGGGACAGAGCATGCTGCGTGGACACAGAATCTTCACAGCCCTAGAGCAATATGCACAAACGTGCCTAGGTTTACAGCTTCTACCTAAATGTGTATTTCCCTGCCCCCCAAACCTACAGCTGGGCAGAAGACTGAACAACTATATGCATCCTGAATTCACCCATTAGGTTCGGACAGTCTGCCCTGCTGTGTGATCTAGCTTCGATTTTCAGAGGCTCACAAATTGGCTAAAAATGCAGAACTTAACACAGCTTTATGTAGACTTGGATGGATGCCCTGACAAATTTCAAGTCTCTGCTTGAAAAGAGACTAGATCTTCAAAAGCAAAATAGGTATGCATTTATTTCAAGATAGGCAAAACATCATTACTCCTTAAACTCATTCTCAGAAATGGACAAACTTACTTGAAACTCTCCCACAATGCAGCCTGAGGCAGATGCTTGTCTTTAAGAAATTCACCCCAAATGCTTACAATTTGAAAAGTTGTATACAATTTGCAATGAGGTCTCTATAACGGAAAGCATCAGTACACTACCTTCATAATTAGAACATACACACTCAGTTTTTTAATTGCTTTCTCCACTTTCTTGTTGTTACAGCCACTGTAAATGTCACCTTTGAAAATTTAGCCATTGTTTCATGTCAGCACTCTTTTGTTCTGCCTGGGGGACACAGGCCAGCCTACTAGGTTTTTAAACAGATTCAGTGACTGGGTTTTCAAAAAGCCACAGACTGTGATTCTTACTAAAGATTCTCTGTATTTCTCTCCCCATGTTTCTTCAGAATCTTAGAAAAGGGTTATTTAAAAGACTGTTTCACCAAGATGAAGCAGGTAAAAATACCTGTATGTGGGCAAATGTAGTAAGGCACTTGAAATAAAAAGGTATTAAACAAGGGTACATTTCCTTCTTGTTCAATGATTCTGAGACAATCCATTCTGAGGATTCTTGGCTCACCACTGATGTTAGTATAATTTGATGGTGCTCAAAACAGTGCTCAGATGGCTTCTGCATTTCAAAAATGAAGGTGATTATTTTGCTGTCTCCTCCTCTGAGGGACAACTTCAGAGAAAACAGGTAAAAACAATTCAAGAAATTATCTGTGTATGTCACATGCTTGCCTTTATCATTCAGGACTCCACAGAGCAAGAATTCTACATCAAGAGTTACTGTAATTGTGACATTTTTCACCAAAAGGCTTCTTTGATGGAAAAGGCATGTTACACTAACCCAAAACTTCCACTAGTGTTTATTTTAATGTAATGTAATGTATTAAGTCTATCTTAGGTTTCTCTGCAAACAAGCAAATAAAAAGTTGGCAGGCCTGCTGCTGCTTCCAACCTGTCCTCCAGGACCTTCATATTGCCATTACTATTATTAACAGTGATTTCCCCTATCAGTCAAACCTGCTGTGCAAGGCAAAGCTGAACTGCCACACAACTTCCTG
>NW_008673245.1:74835-92525 GCF_000695815.1 Acanthisitta chloris
ACAAGAATAATACTGGAATATTTTTAAAGCTGTTACAACCTGGCCTATATTCTTCTGCTTCAATAATGTCAGCATAAATCTCAAAAATCAACCTCTGAAACAAATTAATGTCTTTACCACAACAGAAAAGACACTTTAAAATGGGTCCTTTAGATCAATACATCCACTAGAATGGGTCACACAAACCTGTTCATAACCTTCTGTTGTGAAGAATGTCACAGGCTTAAATAGCCTAAGACCAAATAAAAATGGCCAAAGATTTACCTTGGTGTCTTTCTGAGGCAGTCACTGTTCAAACAATATAGGATATTTCAGCAACCTCTACAGCTCTGTGAAGGTTATGAAGATTCTATGAAAGTAGTGCAAATAAAAAAATAAATGAATAAAACATTTCCAGTAAGATGGAATTCTCTTTACTCAAACTTTCCTTAGTCAAACTTTTAAAAAATAGGTTATAAAGTCTGCTAATTATAGAGTACTGAACCTCATTCAGTCAATCAGAGCTCTGGATCATCTCAGAATAAACACTACGCTACTGATAAAGGTACAATGTTCTTCTTAATACCATTTAGCTCCTTATATGAGCAAGGGCATAACTAAGGTGCTTGATGCTGATCTATGCAGAATACTCATATTTAAAGGAGTCACTCTCAATATTTCACATTGCTGGATTGAAGCATAATGAACACTAATGAAGAACTTTGTCATGGTCTTTCAAAGAAGAAGTTTAATAGCCTGGGAATCCTGACACTGAACACATTAGTTCATTCAAATCTTGTTTCCCAGTCCTTCACCTGAACTACCTGTCTTTGATTTTAGTCAGAAGAGTTAATATGTTTTTCCCTCTAGAACACATATATAGAAATATGTAAATATATATAAATATATATATCTCACTCTACTCTCAGGAGTCTGTTGCATGAATCCAGACTCTCCAAATACTCACAAGTAACTATCCAGACGAGGCAAAGCAAAACATGCAGTAACACACTTGTACAATGCTGTGAGGAAACAGGACATTAAAATTACTTATTCTCATTTGTTTAACACAATAACTTTACATCCAACTCTTAGTGTTTTCACATTCTGTGCCATAGTTGTATGTGCTTCTGTAATGCACATAATCTTAGGAAGCTCCAGGAAACACACTTGTTGATTCACACCAGAGCAGAACATTATTGAATAAAACTAGGATTGGTATGTGAAAGTGCAACAAAAAGCAAGTAAAGTGGATCCAAAAGAGCATCTCACTTATTTTTATCTGTAGTTTTGCTGAGATTATTCAAAATGCATCCCAGTTACAAGAGATCTCACGACAAAGCTATTACACTTCGTGCAGGGATGCCATTCGGATTAGGTAATAAAACCTACTGAGTAGTAAGATTCTAATTCTTGGTATTTGGTATTGCACAAAGACTTTAAAATAGCTTTTTATGATATTTGAATGAGATGAACAGAATAACCCCAATAAATATACAAAAGAGGTTTCTCTTAGTAGCTCTGTCCTACTTTTAAAGCTTTTAGTCTAACAGCAATGCTATTCTCTACCTCCCCTGTAGCAGATTGCACAGTTTTCTCCCGTCTTTGTGGCATGGCTAATAAGTTCTGGGTTAGAGCAGCTTAGACCTCAGGCTACTAGTATGTTGAAATCAATTATGCAAAGCCCATTCATTTTGATACAATGTACTAAACTGCTGCTGTCACCGCGGTAGAATGGCTGCTCAGATTGGTTTCTTGGATTTCTCCCCTCCCTTCTTTTGCATCATTACAATGTCTTCAACCATCGCTGAAGTTGGCATTCTTGGCCAAATTTACTGCCTCCTATCTAGGATGCAATGCTCGCTTCAAGATTAATCAAAACCAGCTTGAAATTCCAGTAGCAATGGAAGCTGAAAACACGAATTCTGTGTATAACGTGAGTTTTACGTGCAATAAGCTTAAGAACCTAGTTCATTCAGTATATCAAATCACTAATTTGGTTACAAATTACTATTCCAAGATTAAAGAAAGAATTCTCTAAAAGCATAAGAACTGCACAAATAAAGAAGCCCTTCTCTAACCTTCGTGTTTAAATAGATAGGCAATCTGTGTATTAACAAGATACTGAGATATAATGATTTCCCTATAAATTAAGGATGCAGATGGATACCTTACAGTTCTTAGAACTGGAAATGGCATTAGCTATCTCAGATTGTTAAATTTAGTTTTGTAACATAATCATCCATTTCAATGGCAATCATAATTCTTATATGAAAATATTATTTACCATAATAAAACAAGGAACAATAGTAAAAAAAAAATGTTAAAACACACTGAAGAGCCAATGTGACTATATATGTGAGGGTTTTCAGGACACCTGAACCAATGCATTAATTCAAAGGCACTGATATGGGTGGAGCTTTTCAACTTGCAGCACTGGTAGGAAAGCTTTTTCCTTTTTAAAAAAAAGTGAACCTTTCTCTGTCAGTTTAGTATGCCAAGTCAGCTCAATGTAGGGTCAGACAGGAACCAGAAAGGAGGAGGGAGCAGGACTACCCTTTTTGGCAGTAGCAAGCTATTTTGTTGGCACAGCCAACTCATGCAACCTTCACATCCTACCTTACTAAAGGTTATGAAAAACAACACAAAAATATACTAAAGCCGCTGAAAACCATGAATTTACAATGCATGATTCAACATTGCATCTTACTCAGAAAATAACAGCTCTTAAAACTGTATTTGAGCCCATAAATGAAGTAAAAAGTTAGTAGCAAAAGAACTACAAGTGACTTACATGTTGCCAAGGAGATAAATTCAGAAAGAAACAGGAAACAATGCTTCAGTCTATAAATGTGAAGTACTAATGTGAAAGGAGGGGCATAACTTTCAACTTGCAGATTCTGAGCTTATAGAAAGGAGCCCAAACAAAGGACACACAAGAACGCCTCAGGAGGGCTGCAGAAAACAGAGTATCAGTATTCACTACAAAACTGAGTGTGTATTTTCACGTATGTTATTTCTGACAGCCAAGCAAATTTTAAAAGTATCTGACTTCCCTCATCCCTTCTTCACCTCCCTTCCAAAGTTCACCTCTCCATTCCCTGTGAGGTGCCAACGAGACTGAAATGCCCCAGATAAAAAAAGACAAACCCCCCTTCTAATTAGACTCAAGAATTGTGACATATATATACTTTCCAATAGTAAGAATGATACAGCACTTGAATACAGAATAGGGAAAGGCTTGAACCAAGTCACACATCGCATAATTCAAGGCTGTAAACTCGCAGACCAATTTCTCTCTAAATGCACAGACCTGAGTTGCAAAGACTACATTTTTACACACCTTCTGGACAGATGAGCACACAGTGTCATTATTCTGAGCCTAACTTACCTCTTCACAAGTGTACTTGTGAACTAACACACTGAAAACATGCAAACTAACTGTAAAAGAAACACCTGGTGACCAGCCACACGATGAGCTTGGAGACTATCAATTACAACCCTTCCTCAAACTCATGTAAAGTCTGGGAAATAAAGAAGCTGCAACAGGACACAGGAGAGCTGTGCCCACCGTAAACACTGCGGGAATGTAAACACAGTGCAGTGTAAATGCTGCGGGTGTTGGCAGAATGCAGCTCTGTTGCTGTGGGACTATCTTGCCAGTGCTTGCAAAACTTGTTCCTTCTCCATCTCCCAGCCTCCCCTAAACCCTTTCAATTCAATCTCAAACTGCAATGATCATTAAAAACAATGAGTACGTCTGGCGCAAGTAAACGTGCCTTGACTATCAATGATTCATTAAGTACCTGGCACTGGATCCATAATATGGGATTCTGACATGGAAAGAAAAGCTTTAGAGCTCATTCAAAAGTACGAGCTTTACATATAAAAGAGTTAAAAGGTGCATCTTTGTCTAACAAGAGAAGACTAGGTCCTTTGTGGTGATGTTGATAGTTTCATCCTCTGTATAAGCTAATTTTCTTATTTAGATACTACCTTTTCCAAATCACAGATAAATTAAGTCAACTTTAGTTAATGTGGTAATGATTTGTAGTGAGTGGCAGAAATTCCCCTGTAATTATGCATGAATTGATGTGTGATTTCCTAATGAGCTTAAGTGAAGAAATCATCATTTTGTGATAAATGCTTTATTTCTTAAAAACCTTGTAACACATTTCTAATAAATTTAATCAAGCAACTCGCACTCATGTAACATTTACAATTATTAAGTGTGCAGTCTTTTACACTGCCTTATCACTTTGGCTGATTGCTGTGTGTTAAAGTTTAGCATTTCATAAACATGGTTATAACAACCATTATGTGATTTTTGCTCAGAACCATGAATTATTTCAGTTTGAAGTTAATTTACATTCTGTACAAGCTTTGTGCCTCAGAGGCAAAATTCTTTTGCAATTTACAAATAGATGCACACATTAGGAAATAAAATTAAGTGCTTCTACCTTTCAGGACACATCTTGTCCTTCAACATGTCATATGAGGGACAGCAAGGTCTCGCTATAGTAAGCTTATTACTGGATTCTATATTTAAAAGAACTCCCAGAGTACAATGATTCATCCCTCTGAAACATCCTTGATCAGCCACTCTCAATCCTTCCAAATCTCCTGGGCTGAAAACCAGTACAAATTCAACTTGGTATCAGAGTTGAATTTCTTTGGGAGCAGGGGAGGTAGAAAGCTTACTAAAATGACCTGAAGGCACCTTATCCTGTGGTCTCTTTACTAAGAAATTTATCTGAGATCTTTCCTTCTATAGCAAGCTGCTATAGGGAATGGATGACCTAAGGGGAGTTGCCATTCTAGAGGCTTCTATGAGCTGACCCATCTTTAAAGACTGGAAGTCAGGTACTTCCTATACTTCCACACATTTAGGTGCTGGAACTTAGCTATCCCTACTGTACCATATGGGTTAGCATCTTCATAAAAGGAGGTCTGCCTGACCAAGGGGAGCCTCCAGCTCTGCTATGCTTCCTCACACTCTCATCACCCATCTCTTATGCATAATTATCACCAAACACTTTGATTTTGGTTTGAACTTAGTAACTTATCAGTGAACCCAAATTCAATGATCTACATCCAAAAGGATCTTATACATGTTCTATTCCCTTAGGACACCTAGAAGAATTATAGTAAATCTTAGCAAATTTCTCTCTTAAGAACCACTATATTATAGCTGTTAATAAATCCACCTAGACTATAATCTCTCTTCCTATCTTCCCACCTGTTTGCACATGAGGTCAAAAAGGTGACAAACTGAAATCCTCTTCCCTGAACAGGTATTCATTCCTCCCCAATCCTCACCCTTCCTCATCACAATTACACTCCCTGACTGTATATTTCTAAAAGTTTTTGTGTTACAGTCAATGACAATGTCAAAGATTAAAAAACCAAAGACACTGTCATCATGTAGGGCTGGGATTTTTGAAGGAGGAAGACATTGAACTTCCACTGGATTCCAATGAGAGTTGGGCTTCCATTCATTTCATATGGCTCTGAATATCTCAGGTATAAGATACCAAATATATAGTGTGGGAAAGACAGAAGACAAAAAGGTTTGAAAAATAAGGCTCAGACTTCAGGAAAACCAAACATCCCCTGACTTGCTTCACTTTAAGACTCAGTGCAGAGTCTTAATTCCACTTCTTGCTTACAACAAAATTCCAGCTTTTTGGGGTAAAGTTAACAAAGCTTCAATTTATTGAACCTCAAATGTCAAAATTTGCATTATTTTCCTGCAGCTGTGTGTACTATTCCAGCTGGCTCACACTTAAATATAACTAAAAAAGCCCATCAAAAAAGTAACCAATATATGCACTATTTGATTAAAAGATGTTAAAAATCTCATTGTTCTGTTGTAAAATTCTTCTGAATAAAGTTGTGTTCATTTTTCCTTCCTCTGAACCACTTGTTTAATATACAAAAGAAATACTGCATTTATAAGTATATATGGAGAGGACATTGCAGTTTTCTTTTTCAAGGAAGCATAATAAATGTTCAATATTTCTCAAATAAAAAACATACAATATCCTTACACCTTTTGTTATACATGCTAAGCCAGAGGTTCTCTCTTAAAACATTGTATTTCATTTCTCTTTTCAAAAAGGTCCTATCTTTAGAACTGTATAAATAGTACTTTTCTTTATCAGGATTTTTATTTTATATGGATCTAGAGGTAGTATTTCTCCAATCTTGTATCCTGCATATGGGGTCAGTTACAACATGAATGATCATTCCATATTTCAGTGTAAAAAACATTTTAAAAGGTAAAATACTATAAAATCATCAGGAGATTGTAATATTAGCCTTGTGTTTTCTCATCCTACACTCACATCCTGTAGTAAAAAAGAAAACATTGCATTCATCTGATCTGGACCTCAGGTTAATTCATCAGTAATATTTTACAATTTTATCTGACCATCTACTTTTTATGAGTGTTATTTGCACTTTCCACTGAACTGTAAAAATAATGAACAATATAAATTCTATTTTTTATGTTCATCTGAAACACTGAATAGTCAAACCTAAACCAAAACATCACTAAAAAGCAAAGAAAAAAGCACAAGCAGACCATTTTTAAAGAAGGCTGTTGAGCTCCACACTTTGTTGTTAACACAGATTAGTTTTGTAAGATGAAAAGAGGAAAATATGTTCTTCCTCCTTTCCATGATCTATACTGATACATGCACACAATCTGTCAGGCAGTAAGAGACAGTTATATACATTGTTTATTGTTTACCTGATAACACTGGATAACTAATTTTGGAGTAGTACTATCCATGATAGCCAGCAGACAGTAACAATATGCACATTTCACTCAAGCAAAAGTCCTTGCAAAAAAAAAAAAAACCAAGGAGAAAAATCTAAGAGTAGTGCAGCCATGAAGTGTTTTCTGATTGACTGGCATGCACCAAACCTGCAGTGACCACCCCTACAGACAGGAATAAGCCATAGACATCACAGCATATGGTTACTCTTTACTGTACCAGCTAAAAAAGTAAATTCTCAAATACCTTGTCAAACATCGACTTCTGTCATCAACTCTCTTGTCTTTAATGGCACATTCAATTTCAACTGTAAAGAGGACAAATAGATTAATATTAAAATATCACAGCAGTAGCCATGGCATAAAAGCATGAATGTTTTATATGTTAGCATTACCTGTGGCTGTGAATATTTTTATTGTAATTGAAAAATTCTTCATATTGATCTATGTTGGCATCAACACAAGGCATGGAATGGATGAAATGGACAGAAAACAGGTAGACTACTCTTTGCAAGAGTAAGATGAGATTCTTTGGGTGAGTTAGTGGAGACTTTGTATGAGTCATGCTCTTGAAAAGTTAGTGCTATTAAATAAATTATAAATAGTATACTTTACCCCTAAAAATTGCAAACCCACTCCAGCATTTGCCAACATGATACAGAGTTACTGGAACACACTAAAGATTCATGAGCACACTGAAATGTACTCACATCCCCCATCTCAGTGCCCCTTGTAGTCAAAATTATGGCGTCAACTCAGGCTCTGCATCCCAGGAACCAGTAAGCAGTGCCAAAGAATCCTTGTTAAATTATAATTACAAGATTTCTATTTTGCCATCCACTTCAGGGGCAAATGCATGTGATCTCAAGATGCCAACTGTTTAGTATTAGATGGAAACAGGACAAGATCACTAATTAAAATTAGTTAGATAATGAAAAATTTGAAATATTTTTCTATAAACTGCTCTCATTTTCCAGTGCACCTTAGCTACTGCCTGCCCTACAAAAGTCTATATTGCTTTGTAATTCAAATTCTATTGAAAAAGAGGAAACATATTTCTAAGGAAATACACTTTGATGTACCAATAAAAATTAAACCAGAGATATATCAGAGTGGGTGCAGTCCAGCATCAGATGAAGTGTTGTTTAGCTAGTTTTTTATACTTAGTCCTGTTTTTGCCACATTACTTTCTATGAAATTTTAAATAGATTCAGAATTATAATGGGAGTAACTTTCCTGTCTCATGCAGCAGTAGAAAGAATCCTGATGGCAGTAACTTCCACTTTCTTCCATACAATAAAACCCTTGAGACATTCCTATTAATAATTTCTGACAAATGCAGAGAAAAAAATAAAATAAAGACCTGAGTAAAGTTTAGGAAGAAGAGGACTTATCAGTTGTGGAATTCATCTGGGTATGACACAGGTTGCTGCAGACATAAAGCCATTGAAAGTCCTTGCTTCAGGGTTCTGGAATATAAAATATTCATGGTGTATAATTTTGCATAATTTGTTTAGTTACTGAAGCATAATTTAGTTCCTTGGCGCACAGATATAAAGAAAAGAATGAGAAAAAGAACAAAATATTTCACCAAAACTAAGTATTTTATTATTCTGTTGTGTGTGGTGTCTGAAAACATCCACACGCACACAAATTAGACTTCAGATATTACAAATAAACAAGTGTGTATAGACATCAATACTGAAACATCTCCAATGTGTTTGGTGTTAGATTCTCATGCTTCTGTTCATTTCCTGAAGATACAGCCACATGCTGTATGCTCAGAAATATATGAGACAAACATAGTCAGGCTCCAGATTCAGAAAGCATCTTCAGCTATATTCACCAGCTCTATGCTACTTCCTACTTTCTCAAATGCTCTGTATACAAGGAAAAACACAACTATAAAGAATCCAAGAAATGTTGTAGACAGGATATTCAAAGGTATTGGTATTTCAGCCTGATTTCCCTTTGACTGAGCTAAATCTAATGTGAAATGAACTCAGCAATTCAGACCACAAAGCCACATTCTTTACCCTGGATTTGCAAAATCAAACCCGAATCCAGGATTGCCCATGACAAATCCACATCCTTTTTTCTGACATTTGCTCTGTACCAAAGTCCCAGTGACTAGATTCAAAAGAACGACACAAAATAAGAACAGCTGCTCACTCCTTTTTAACCACTCTTGTTTGTTTTCACACTTTTACTCAGTTGCATAATAAAACCAATTGCAAGAAATGGCCAATGCTTCAAGAGCTCACACTTAAAAATCAACAGAATTCGTGTGTTCTGATTTAAAAAAAAAAAAATCACTTGACATAGATCATTAAAAAGTGGAACTTTTTTCATACACAGAGACAAAAAGATTGCTGACAATATTGCTCTGAATCAAAGTCTGTTAATTTTCTTTCAACTAATACAATTCCTTGGAAACACCTAAGTAAATGTATATCGATACATAGGTATTAGAAAGAATCTTAGGATAAGTATTTTGGGATATTGATTTTCTGTTGGTTTTCCACATTTAATTTTACAGCCATCTATACATCATAATAGACTTTATACTTTTAAATAGTGGCTACGTCTGACTTTTTTCTTCTCCTGCTCAAAACACATTTCACAGGGAGTTTGGCCCAATCAAGAGCATTTGGATTAGGATACTATCAAATATGATGTGCAAATAAAACTACAGACAATAACATGCATAACAGCTTATGGAAAAAGTCTCAAAAGTTAATGAGGAAGGAAGACTACATTTCTCTCAAAAACTAGATCAAACTGAGTATTTAACTACATTTAGAACTTCTCACCTCTCCCATCTTAGTTCTTATGAAACTCACGTAGAGAAATACAGATAGAAAGACACACAGACAGATTGACAGATGTATTGTTCTTGTCTTTCACTTTAGCCACTGAAGCCAAGGAGAACTACTTATTTCCTGTCGCAGCACAAGAGAGCCCAACAGCGGGCAAAACAAAGGATGAAAATCATCATGAAACAGGCTACATGCGTCTGACTCTGAAAGATCCTTTCTTGAATTCTGATGCTTTTCTTTATGGGAAATGACTGCTATATATTTATTTGCAATCTAAGTTTCCCCATGTAAAGATCACTCATTTTTGTCCAGCTTCAACATAAGTAGTATGTCATAATCTGGAAGGCCTTCTAAGGATAAAAAAAAATGCCAATAATTGAAACATGTTAGGACTTAACTGGCATGTAAAATACAGTAAAACAGGAAATGATCTATTGAGCACAACCCCAAATGAGTTTCTGGCCTGCTATTGCCAGAGGGAACATAATCTTTTCATGCAACATTACTTTGTTATCATTTAATGTAATTTAATGTAATTCATGTACAGTGCAACAAGTATGTAAAACAGATACCGAGGGTAGAGAGAAAGAGTAAACACACAATAGAAATTCCTGAAAATTTTTTTCATAGTCCCTAACCAGCAGATTAAACTCGACCATTTCCAAGTGAACTGCCTGTCAGTTCTGCCTTTGTATCTCAAGAAGCTCTCGGAACAAGAATTACTTGGGCTTGGTCAACCAGCAGCAGCATATGCATCGCCTGCATTTACCATCTTCTTGCAAAAGAAGAGAGTGATAGTATATAACATAACAGTTATTTAAAGTCCTTTGGAAAATCAAGTCACTATTGCTGAGTGTTTCTATACCTCAGGCTATATGAAGAGAAGTGCAGTGCTGATTCTGAACTCTACCATTTTGTTTTATTTCACTACGATGGGCAGGCTGAGAGTTACCCAAGACAACAAACGTAGCCATAACCCTTCTTCATGGTAAACATAATTTCCCCAGTGATCCAGTAAGCAATAACAAGAAGTTATGTGTAGAACATATAGTGTTTATATTCCCCTGGGTTTAATATGGCTCACAGTAAAATTGATTTTCTGGAATCTTGCAATAAACCTCATCAAAGTAAATGAAACCCACGCTGGTTTTTTATAAAGTGATTGGATTCAGGGTGATAAATTAACCCTCACCATCAGAGAGACTCCCAATAATGTACTTGCTCAATTAAACTCCTCCAGACTCTGTTTAGATTTTAATTTTTCTATAGGACTTATTTAACCACTCAAAGCTTCCAACTTAATGCTTGCAGAAAGGATGGCAGCTGAAAACTATTCTTTTCCTTCCCTGACTAAATAGATCAACCCAATTTATATTTGCTGAGCACTTGCTTGACATTATTCTCTAATCTATATAAAAACCCCACTGATAGCTACTCATATGCTGTGGGAGTGAGGACTAGTAAAAAAATTGCTTTCTGGTTACTAGGAGTTCCTAATCAAACACCAGGAACTGAGAAGGATTTAATAATTTTAAACTTTTGTACACATTTGAAATCATCTATTTTAAGTAATGCTAGGGAAAAATCCAATGGATATCCTGCAACAACCTACAGAAGCTTGGCTCACACTGCACTGTCCCTTCCCAACACATGATTTTCACCTAAAGTAACCACCTAGATTTACCAAGGCAGATAATTCCTAATTCTTTGTCAGTCTTCCACTTCTTCCACTGTTCAGTTCCCATTGGGGACCAGGGAAGGGGAAATTCGCATCTTAGGAGGGTACCAAATTCAAAGTGACCTTCCCTAACATTCCTCAACAGCCTCTAGTGGCTTTGTCAAATAAAAAAGTGTCTGATGTCTATTCACAGCTACCGGGCAATATGTATGAAAACTACTTTTGTTTCCATATTTATTCCTGGTTAAATGAAAAAAATTACTCATTTAACCAGGAGTAAAACCTCTGAGATGTTTTTTCTCATTTCCCAGACTGTCTAGGGAAAACATGCTGCAGTAAACAATCATGCCCTATTTTATTCCTACTTAAATGAATTATCATAATAATAATTACTAGCAAAAACATCTGGTTTCTGCTCAGCACAGACGGCAAATTCTTTGACATATTACTTGCACTTCCCCTTCTTCTTAGTCTCCAGGCTGAGGGTCTCAGGCTTCTTTTAGACCCCTATACATGCCAAACGCACATCATGCCTGATGGTACAGATTTATGGAGAGACTGCTGATGATTGGTTTTTTCTGTCACCAGAACATTATGCCTTTGTAATAATATCTTCTCTTTAAAGCATTTCTCTACTTCTTATACTTATGACATTTGTATGTAAACAAGTTCTTGCTATTTTCTTCAATACTAAACAATAGTCAGGAGAAGTAATGTTCCCTTTGCCATCATATTGGCCTGTTACTGTAGAATGATCCTAATGTCAACCTATTCAAGGTTTCAAATTAGAAAATGGGGCTATCCAACAGAAGCAATTTAACTTTCAATTTAATTAATATTTCTACTGTACAGGTTTTTATTTTTGTGGAAAAGAGAAATAATTCAAATAATATCATTTATAAATGTGAGACTTTGAACAGTACTAATGCTTAAGTACACTAGCAGTATCAGCTTCTGCGTTTCCATAAAGATTTTAATCAGAGATTCTGTATTTGTGGCTCTTTGAATTGCTTTGCCTTCATTGAAGAACACCGGAATAGACTCAACAGCAGTCATGGTCAAAGCAGCACAGAACTATGAAATAGTTGGGGATGGGCAAGGGACCACATGAAGTGAAATACTACCCACTGTTATGACCTCTGCGCACTTTTTCTCATGGTACAAGGGGATGTAAGGTGCCTTAGAGTCTCACTGGGATTTAAGGGGTGATATGTCTGGAGAAGCCTAGACAGGGCCCAAAAACTGTTAAGAAACCATCAGACAAGAGACAGCTTAACACATCACTTAGGATCAATGAGGTTTAAAAGACAAATCTCAGCTTTGGGGAGCTATTCAGCATCTCTGGCAACTGGTGCTATGCAAAGCTTCTCAAATGGAGCAGGAAGCCCTGGTGTGGGGACTGGCATGTAATTTCACAGTGCAGCTGCAGCCCAGTCGGTTGCAAACAAACTCTGAATGCAGCACAGCCTTTTCCAAAAGAGTCTGCCAGGCAGTCTCTGGCATTTCACCTTCATTTAATGGCCACATTTCTCACCTTTGATCCTCTTCAAGCCCTTAACCTGGGGAGGTGCCTTTGCCCAAGCAGAGCAGGCAGGCAGAGTGCCCACTGCTCACCTACAGCCCTGCAGCAGTGGGGAGGGTACACAGCTGACTTTGCTCCTAGTGTGTTAAAAGCCCTCGCCCTTGCCCAGAGCTGTCCCAGGGCTTCTGTGCACTAAATACTCTGTATTGGTGGACTTGTATCAACTGTAAAGCAGCCCTGAGCTCCCTCAGTACTACAGGAGTCCATCAGGTCATCCAAGCCTCACTTCCTTGCCAGAGAGACTCCTGAGCCAGAAGTACAAAGGAAACTTGCCAGAGCTTGGCTTGCAAACAACTTATTAATATCAAGCAATTTTGGATCTTGAAGTGATTGAAAAAGTAAATAAATGTTAGTGTCATTTCATAAATGGAATTAAGAAGCACTAAGACGCTCAACAACCTATATGGAGCTAAGAGCAGGGCTCAGGGATCTGGACTTCTCTGTCAGACCACTCCTGCAATGGTCCCCTCTATGTTTTTCAAATAATCTATTCATACAAGCCATTGGTCTGCTGGCCAATTCCTGTAAACATTTGGCTTTGGTTCCCAGTGACCCTGCCCTGCGGTCAGTGTGGTGCCACCCACAGAATGTGGCTTAGCTCTACACCCTCTGATACAATCAGTATCATTTGGTTTATGTCCCTGTTGGAATCACAAATGCTTCACCTTTCTTTCACCTAAATTTAAGTTTATCTCGACTGCCCAGGATATGTTAGATTTCAAAGTTAATCATTATTAGCTCAAGTTCATAAAATCACTTTTACATGAAAGAAGCAATTAAAATCAAGCATGTATTCACTTAATAATAAAAGGCCTATACTAACACATGGGTCAATATATTTAAATGCTTTCAGCAGATTACTATAAATCTTACTGCAACATTTTACATTCTTTATAACTTATAACCTCCTGTGAACATTCAAGGTTATTTCCTTGTCACTTTTTCAAATTTTATAACACTGAAAAGTTATCTTCAACTTACCATTAAATATTTAAGAAGCAAACAACCCAAAATCCTCCAAATAAACCACAAAATATTGTCAGAATTCTACAACATAGGAACAATTTTAAACACATGAAGGAGATATGAGAGAACTGTTATCTGCTATTTCTAATGCTACATGGAATTGAATATATTTATATCTCACAATATGTGATCAAGAAAATAAGTTCTTGTGACATTGTATTTTATGAAAATAACCTAGGCTCCTGAATATCAGTCAGTTGATTGGTATCTAATTGAAGTTTTGTGTTAATGGAAAAAATCCAACAAGATTTTTCTATAAAAGATTATGGTAAGCATATGAACTTGTAAATTTTTTAGCTATGATTAATTTATATTCTTGTTTAAGACCCTAATGTGCAGGTCATATTAATACATATAACCTCATAGATTCAACCACTTATATGAGTGAGAGCTGCAGTACAAAAGAAGAAATGAAAAACAAATGGAAATAGTCTTCAGGATCCTGAAAAAGGAATTAATCAGAGCCAAACATGAGTTTCAGAAGGAAACAACTTAGGATTCATCCAGTGCCAGTGCCAGTGCCAACCTCAGGTTGCTTTCATTTTCTGAAGGAAATGAAAAAAATCCTACTGCATTTTTAATTGCTATTATGGAATACATCCGTTTTACTATGTTGTCTTTCACACAGACAGGGCAAAGAGTTCTCTGTTGAGTAGTTTGACTTTCGACTGCATTTCACAGGTACAATTCCAGGGGCACTGATTTTAAAAAAAGGTTGTCTTGTAATAGTATTCTCAGACACCTCAAAAATCTATTTCAGTGACTCAGCTTTGGGGCCCAAACCTGTATTTAGATAAGTATATCGATAACTCATATAACACTGGGTACATCTGAATGTGTATTCATCAGTGCTTAGATCTGGCATCCTGGGCCATTCACCATCCTGCATTATTGCATGGAGTGCAGTGTGACTGTAAAAATAAGCACATCCTCACACTGGTAGGCACACTTCATAGTGGGATAATTTCTACAGAAAATCTTCATAGAGATTGACAGGGAGGAGACAGATGAGAATTAGGGAAGGCAACTGCTCTACTGTGAGGTTTGCTCAGAGTTCATGTAGGAAAAGCAAAACCAATAAAACAACAGGTCCTTTTGGATGTACATTGTGGTATGCACAGGCTAAGGTTACAATAACTTCACCTACATTTCTCTTGGACTCTTGCATTCATTTAGAAAGGATTGCAGGGACTGCTATGGTGAAAACTAGGAACCTTGTGAATCACAACTTCTGTGAGAGCTGGAGTCAGCCACAGGATCCATGTGGTATGGCAGCAGACAGCAGAGACTGTGATACTAAGAAATTTGCAAAGACCTTCACTTTCTCATTCCAATCCCATGATAAAATTAGAGTCAGTTAGTAGACATAAATATCCAATAGTAACAGACACTACTTTTACATCAAATCATCAATAAAAACATGAAAGATGGAGGCCAAAGATGAGGCAAGCCCAGCTGACCCAAAAAAACATTACTCTGATTGTAACTGGTTGTCTGCAAATAGCAATTCTTGAACCTTCACATTTTCTAATAATGCACTTTTGTACACAAAGCATTTTCTTCCACACTGGCATCACCAGAACACTCAGCATTGCTGAAAATCAAACTGCTTCTATTTATATGCCTAAGCATCGATTTAGGAGCCTATTTTAAGCATCTCAGTCTGAAAAGGTTTCCATTTTCTCCGTAATAAATGACTGCAAGTGGCATTAGTGTGCTGTCAAAATGTGTGGCTTGAGTAGACAAGTAAGTTCCAGTAAAAATCTATCCAGATGATCACTCACCCTCTTTGTATCTTCCCCTCTCCCTCAAAAGTCCCTTTGATTTCTAGATTCATGTGAAGCATTCAACATTGACTGTAAGACAGTCCAGAATGGAAAGGTCAGGAGGCTGGCAGTGAAGGGACTGTCTCCTTATACACAGTGATGAGCCAGGCTGAGTTCAGAAGTGCAGCTGATGGTTCTCACTCTAGTCAGACATGGACTGCCCCACCTGATAAAGCTGAGGCTTGCCAGTTACATAGCAAGGAAAGGATCCAACTGCTCTGTGAGGGGCTGGGCTATGCAGGAAAGGATGCTTTTTTTCAGGTACAAGGACTGCAGGTAGTCAAGGTGATAGTCCTGAAGGCCAATAGCAAGTAGATGCTTTCAGAAGCCTCAGCTGGAGTATATCCAGTGAGGGAATCAAGTGCAACATTTGGGGAAGAATTATGAAAGTGGAAAGTCAAGCACATACATTGCTAAAAGTAGGAGAGTTTGGAATACAGATATCAACACATAAATGCAGGGTAGCTCAGATAATGAAAAGCCCAGTATGGGTGAAGTGGGATAGGGGTGGGGTAAGACAGTACAGCTGACTGGCTAAGAGAGCTTCTAAGTGGACTGTAAAGGAAGAAAGTTTCTCAGATTATAAAAAAAACATAGGAGGAAGGTGTCCTCAGCTTCACTGGGAGGTGGAGGGAACATCTCTTTAAAAACAAAAACCCTCAGGAGGAGAAGAGTCCCCTCAGGGAAAAAGAAGATGGTCTCTCCTCAGACAGGGGCAAGACAGAAAACATGCCCATGGTTTTCCAGAAAGGCCTTTGGTTCACATGCCGAAGGACCAGGCATCTCTGAGAATGCAGAATGACCCTATGGATGCAACACAGTGTCATCACTCTCTGGTGGAAAGAATCATACCCATCTGGCAGCAATGGTGAAGGCAAATCCAAGCAGCAAAAGTCCGAGCTCATTCATTACCAAATTCATAGCAGCACTCTCAGCACCCATGACTGCAACACAGGGCTGGTTTTTACCTACAGAGCAAGTGGCTAGGAAAAACATTACTCACACTGAAGAATATCTGTATTCATTGGGAAAATTCTATTATCACAAGGTAACACACACAAGCTCAAAAGAGCCTTCTGATGAGATTACAGTGTGCAACAAGATTTTTAGTGACTTTCAGAGCATAACTCCTTCTTGGGATTCTCCCATTCTTTCAAAGAGAGTTGGCAATACAAAGCAACAAGAAAACTGATCTTGTCAGGACATGCCTAGGTGGATGGGGAAAACAGTGTTGCTTAATGAAGAAATTCAAATATCAAACCTGAAGAATTAGTTTTTGAAAGTCACTGTAAGGCCAATTCTAAAAACAATTCACCCATTATTTTGATAGAAATCTGCCTGATTACTTTACCTTCTAGGGAAGATATCTGTACTAGAAACACGTGGCATACTAACTTTGAATTAGAAAATACCTTTAAATAGATAAATGCAACACAAATCTCCTCTTCCTCCCTTCAATTGCTCCGACTTCAATTCCACCAGCTTTTCTCAGATGCACACAGCAGGGAAGATACAAACTCCTCCCTGTCCCCTGCTCTTTCTTCCATCTGAAATTTCAGCAGCTCCTATCCAGACCATGTAAGATAATGAACAGGACATCAGGCTGTATTATTTGGCATTCACTGTCCCAACTTGTCACTTAATAAATCTTCTAGACTTGAATTTCTGGTTGCCTTGTCAAGAAACTTTATATTGCCCGTGCCTCATTTTCTTCAACACTAATCTTCTATCTCATTGCTTTCTCTTCCTCTGTTTTTCTTCTTTACCCCTTATTCCTGTGCCTCCAGAAGGTACCTACCCCTCCACTCATCTAGACTCTTCTGACTCCTACTTACACAAATACTCCCACCATGACTTTCCCAGACCCATCAAATTATTCTAGCCCTTGCTGTCCTTTTTAACTCAGTTTTATGTCCAGGCCTATAGTTTCCCAGCTGCGCTGCCCCTCTAAATCTGCCTCATTCCAAAATACACAAACCAAATGTCTGTATTCTCCTCT
>NW_008673245.1:92549-102019 GCF_000695815.1 Acanthisitta chloris
GGTAGGTCTCCATCTCCTAACATTATGCGGAAGCTCTTTAGTGAGAGAGCAGCAGAGATCCAGACAAGGGTGAAATAAATGCCTGCAACCCCTATCTTAAAATGCAAATGCTTAAAGAAAACCAGCTTGATAAGCACATCTCAAACTACTACTACAAACTACTACGAGGAAATAGTAGATGCCCTGAACAGAAAACATATCCACATTACTCTTGATTATGTCTAACACAGAAAGAGGTTAACAACTAACAATATCTCATACCATGAGATTCATTATAATGTCAAAAGAGCTGGCATTTCTGGGACAATGGATGTATTAGTGTGACACATCTTGCTACACAAAAAAGGAGGTGGATTTCCAGTGCTTAAACACAGGAGGTACTCTGCATTTTTAATACAATGAACAATACAGGGGTCATGTTTCTTCCCTTTTTACTGTGGAATTATGAACTTGAGTCTCTTAGGAATGAGAACATTGACATAAACTGCCATTGGATTCATCCATGCCTGCTAGAACATGCTCAGGATATCAGAGGATCAGACCTATGTAAAAATTAACACATACAAATAAAGCAACTACCTGAACCTCCTGACTTACTTTACCAAAATCATAGCTGTATGCTTCCAGATGAAGAAGTAGAGATACTAGTTTTCTTATTAATTTTTCTATTTCAGAAAATGTGGAAGACTGAAGATTGCAACTTATCTGAAGATAAAGGACAAGGAGGGGAGAGAGAGTGGAAGGATAACATACCAATGAAATGTTGACAGCTTTCTATTTTTTGCCAATTGTTGCTAAAATGACAGACGGTGATTTTTATGAAATGTATAATTCACAGCAAATTTGCCCAGATAACCAAGTTAAAAATGCTTTATCTTTCCTAACAACATTATGCCAGCAATCAGTAAAATCCAAAGTACATAATACAAACTGAAAATGCAAGGAAACAAATCTTTTCTTTTCCCCTAAGTCAACAAATTTTCTGATCCCAAATAAAGTTCTTGGCTTCCTTTCAAATCTCCACAGCTTCTAATCAATAGTTTAGTCATACGATGAAAAATGATGTATCCATATTCTTCACAATTGACATTTGCTAACTGTCTCCAAGGTCACATTGATTGCCAGTTGTTCAGTTTACCCAACTTCTGTTTTGAGCCAAATAATATGATCTTTGTTTCATTAATATTTAATAGTAATTTAGATTGTGCCAGATGATCTTAAAGCTCATTTAAATCAGCTTGAAGATAATATTAAGCTTTCTTCTAGTATAATCTATTACCATAAATGATTGTGTCATCTGCATATAAATGGTGAGTTGAATATGATAATGAAGTGCAAAGATTATCAATATAGAATGACAAATGCATCTGACTTAAAATAAATCCTTCAGGGAGCCATTTATTCTGTTTTTAGTGGTAAAAGATGCATTGTTTCACTTCAAGTATTCTACTGAAAACATAAAGGATTTGGACCATGAGACACAATATTTATCTTGTGTGAAAAAAAGAAAAATTCCAAATTGTAGAACTCTCTCTTTTCAAGTGTGGCAATTACAGATCACATAGACCTGTAGAGTTTATAATCTTTGTGTTCAACAGGCCTTGATTAATTATCAGGGTTTTTTAAAAGAGCAATTACACCGAAAAATATGTTTTTATTTAGACCTTGTTTAGTTCGCATTTGCTTTTCAGTAGCTGGTCATTCAAATCAGTTAATTTCAGTTATTGTTAAATGCCATTCCCTTAGAAGGAAAGTACCTGAATGCAGTTAACAGTTCAACACCCAAAACTGTTTCCTCTATAAAAACAACAGCTGTGAGGGCTGCAGGAAAACTCTGCTTGGCAATAAGGCTGCATTTAAAAGACCTAAATTGTCAAATTCTCTAGACTCATGGGCTTAACTAAAATCAGTGGACAATTTTAGGGTCAAAAGAAGCTACAACAACAGTGAGAAATACTAATAAATACATAGGAAATTGTTAAAAACAGTTGAAGAGAAAATAAGCGCATTTACTAGCAAATATTGTCTAAGGACATATAAAATAGCCATAGCATGGCACTGTGCGAAATACAGAGAGGTGACAGACTACTGAAACTCAGCAGTTGCTGAGAGTTGGGAGAACAGATACACCAGACCTGCAAGCCCCCTCTTTTGCATTCAAAATCTTCCCACTCAAAATCTCCCCACTCAAAATCTCAGGTGTTTTGATACTACAGAGACCTTAAAATATGTAAACTTTTACATATTTGAACTCATTATTTAATCTGGATGCAAGTAAATATGGAAAAAGATCCAGAGTTATTTTGGCCTCTTAGGATCTTAGCTCAAAAGTTCTCAGCATTTGGTATGACAGATTCATCTGTTGCAATAAACTAGTCACAAAAAGATCTGGACTAGAAAGTGAAAGTCTTTTATTTATTCAAGAATGAAATTGTGGAAAAGCCTTGTAAATGTGGTCATGGGAGCAAGAAATGTAGGAAGCAAGACCAACTCACAGAAAGGACTGTAAATTAAATTAAGAGAACTCCTAAAACCAGAAAATTAATTCTGCAGGGTGATTTCTAGGGAATCCAGTCCTCAAGCATATGCAAAGAGATTGGAGAGCCAGCTGGTTGCTGGATGTCTGCACTACACTTGCATTAACTTCGTGATTCAAGACTCTAACTTGTGTGGACCAGAAAGGAATTTTCTTTTCCTTCCTAAGTCTATCACTTGCTTCTGGAAATGGGATGACACAAAACCCAGGATGTAAACAGACTACAGCTGTGTTCCTAGTGATGTAAAATTCTCAGATGAATGGTGTCCTGCTCACACACAAAGGATTAAGCCATTCATCAGATTTAGGATCAGGAGGACATCTGTTCTCCAAGTTAGATTAGCAGGGATCAGAGGGGTTTTATTTTCCCTAACAGTAATTTGGAGCATGATCAGCTTCTAGGGATCACACAGAAGTTAATTTTATAAATATTTTGCTAGCACACAGACCTGGAAGACTAGAAATATCCCCCACTCTCTTGCTGCTTACTGCATATGACACATTACAGGTGCAGCTTTTAGACTTTTATTGCAATCCTAAATTTCTCTTAAGTGTTGAAAATTATGATGCTTTGTGTTACAGGATGATTTATGGATTCTGCTGAACTAGTGTCTACTCTATGGTTGTCTGCCAGAGCAAGAAAGAAAGTTGCTCAGATGCTGCTTGCTGATCCTGCATTCCTACTCACCTATGCATGTGTCCACCAAGTGCAGTGTGCTCATATCCATTCTCTGCCATTCCAGGCACCAGAGTCATCAGTGCCCCTTTCCCTCCCAATCCCAGAAGACACTACTTGTGGAGGTGAAACTAGGGATGGTGCTTGGATTCTGCCAAAGCTCAGTTTTAGTTTACAAACAAAGAAGTTCATCTGGAGCGAGGCCTAACACAACTGAGAAAGAAAAAGGCACAAAGGACTGGTGAAAAAGCACTTTAAAATTTTCAATTTACTAACCTACTCTCACTGCTACAAAAACGTGGGTTTATCTCGCAAAACAGTGACATGAAGGAAAGTCTGTTTAAATGGCTCTAAATGAAATGCAGATAATATCATTGAAAGAAGGCAAAACGTGTTCTTGTAACTCCATTAACTTATTCTATTCCAAATTGCCTACAACAGGTGGCAGAGCCTAGATGCAATGTATTTTGTACCTTGCAACAGCTGTGAAGAGGACACAGACTGAAATGTTAAAGAGACATTACTTGTTGCAACTGTCTCACATGACCAAAAGCAGTTCCAGAATTCAAAATATTTCCTTGTTCTGAAGTTAAATTGGGCCACTGTGACATTCATTCTGCAATTTAATACTTAGAGGCTAGGAGAGACAAACAGAAAGAAATGGGAGTAGAAACCTGCAACATTTTTCACATTTTGCTAAGCTATTTTGATTATATTAGTATGAGACCAGGTAAAGTGGCTTTTCAATAATTTTATTACAGACTTCAGGGTCCAGTTTTTCATCTAATGCAAGGTGGCATAGTTCTGTTGTCTTCAGCTATGATGATTTACATTAGTTGACAGTCTCTCTATATACACATTCTATGTAGTTCCACATTTACAGCTTCATCCAAAACAAATGATAACGACCAAATTAGAAATCTAGCTAAAATGTCTGTTAACTGACTTCCAAAGAAGAACACAAAGAAGCTGACTAACCCCAGGTTAGAGTATCTAAACTACAGGATTTTTCTTGAATGTAATAAATACCTTTTCTCAGATTAATATCGAAGGCTACTTACAGAAACCTGCCAGTTCATCACCAGGAAACAGTGCTACTTATATGGTATTTTAGAGAAGACCATAAACACATTACAGTAACTCCCTTCCTTGTCTATATACAACTCTTCCAAACACAAGAACCCAGAACCTCAGGGAGAGGTTGTGCACTTTTTTCCTTAAAAATAAGCATTCTAAAGCTGTTTTTCTCTATTGGCAATGAAATTGGAAGAATCGATACATA
The DNA here is from genome assembly GCF_000695815.1 of Acanthisitta chloris. NCBI lineage: Eukaryota > Metazoa > Chordata > Aves > Passeriformes > Acanthisittidae > Acanthisitta > Acanthisitta chloris. Next base: position 97,044 of record NW_008673245.1, read on the forward strand.
GTTTCAAGAATATAAAGTTAATTTTAAGTATTGGGATTATGTGTATATATGATAGTTTATCTGCCTTCTATATTACAAGTAAGTCTGGGCAATGGTCCTAGTACCCATTAATGTTAAATGTAACAACTGTTTTCAGAGATTAAACATTCTACAACTTGATGAATGTAATACATTTATTACAATGTGTATATATAAGATGCATCATATCATGTTCTGTGTATAAAAGATCAATGGATGCTTCTATTTTAAACATCATTTTGAAGGCAATTATAATTCATAATTTAATTTAATCCACCTTAAATTGGAAATGTTTGTTCACTGCTCAGAAATCAATCTCTTAAAAATATTTCTGTGGATTCAAATTTTGCATCTACTACCATTTATTTTCTTACTTCAGCCTAGTGTTAAAATAAATAGATTTTAAAAAGCCCTGCAGGCAAAAATAAATGTACAGATACATCAACATTTTGTATACAAAGCTCCCATGTGTATATACATTTATTATTTCTTCATCGAAGCAGAATTTTTACCCTTCAAAAAGATACTATATAACTTTTTCTCACCAAAACACAAGTAAAAGTAAAGGGCACCACTGAATTTAGTATTGTCAGCTGTAATGCAACGACAGCCAGAGAATCAGTGGCAAGGACACTGAATGAGGAAAGACTACGGGACAAATTGTGGCCACTTGGACTTGATGAAACTCATCTCTTAAAATTTTGCAGCATACTCTCTGAAATTGGAAGAAAAGCAAAGAGTGCATTATAGAATTGCCAGTAACATCTGTTGGTTGTGTGTCTATTTTATTTAAAGAATGTGCTTGTTAGCACAGTTTCCACAGCCTACTGTGTTCAGGCAGCTTTAGACTTCCAGCATACGTTAGCCTACTGTACTCTCCTAGGGCATTCAAGGCTTGGCCTGCTTAGGAAGGCAGATTCCAGACAGAGCTGCAGTCACTTTAGTCTTGCTGTTAGTACGGAAAGCAGTCGAGTCTGGATTTCAGGAGAGTCTGGAACTGTTGCAACCTCATGTCTACCAAAATAGCCAGTGTGACTACTAAGCTTCAGCTCACAGCCTGGAAACCACACACGGTCCACACTGGGCATGTGCCTAGCCCACTGCTAACAGCTTGTCAGCTTGACATGCAACTGGGGCATGTCCTTAGGCAGGATCTGCTCTCTTCACTGTAGAGTGATGCAAGCACAGCAGATCTGACACCTCTGTCTCGTTATGCTGCTGTTAACATCTGGACCTGACTGGTGACCTATTCACAAACACCTTGCTCAAGCACCCTCTCCTGGGCAGAAGAGTCTATGTCCTCCCAGTCACCACAATGTATGTTCTCAAGGGGAAGACCCACAATGCAACTGTGAGAGGAACACGTCCTGGGCATTTTCAGTTTGCAATAAAAATGGAAGCAGAATGGTGGTCATGGCAGATAGCAGGTTACAGATTACTTGATTTGATCCCATGTCCTTCTACTTTATATCCAATATGGTCTAGTAAACAAACCACTTGAAGAATCTTGATGTGAAAATGGCTTTAAAGTACTTAAAGCAGTACCTGTCCTTTTCCAGACAATCAAGCTCCTCACTGATATGCTCCCATCACCTCTGTAGCAACACAGGAATAATTTCAGAATCTTTGAAATAGCATTTTGAAGAGACTTTTAAAGTAGCCTTGTGGATTTACTGGTTGGACTCAGCTCTCAAGGCTCCTCCATTTTGTAAGCTTTTCTTCAAATTGCTTCTATTGTGTTTACTGAATTATTTCATTTATGTTTTTATGATAAACTACTAAAACATCAGATAAAAGTGCAGAGGTTCCATTAAAATGACACATCAGATTCAATCTTAATACCTATGAATAACCTCCAACATTTTATCAATAGTGCACTATCAGCTTTGCACCAGGTTGCCATTCAAATATTCTTAACAGTATCCAGATATTCACTAATACCACATACTAACACGGTTTCGGACCAAATTAACTCTTGCTTACAGGTCATCAGCTCTCTGAGTTTTGTAGCTTCCCAAACATCCAGCCTTCCCCTGTGGACAGGACTGCCCTCTCTACCACACTGCTTGCAACAAGAGCTTCACCATCTCAGGCTGCTCTGGAAGGCACTCTGCAGAAGTGCAGTGGGCACCACAGCTGTGTCAACAGAACATTGGACCGGGCTCAAGATCCTCATTAAGGGCCCTATCCTGATGTAAGGCCCCATTTCTTTCACACATCCCTGTATACATGCTATTGAAAAATTAGTATCACACAGCTCTTCTCGTACCAGCAATAAAGAATTCTCAGGAACAGTTCCTTGAGCCTACATGTGTTTTTTTCCAGTATAATTTACTGAAGGCTGAAAGCTAGCTACCCTAGAAGGTGACTGCTTAGCATCTTGAGCCTTCAGAACTTCCAGCCATAAAAGGAGGATAAAAGTTATTTCCCTGACTCATGGGAATGCAAAAATCTAAACTGCAAAGCATCCAACTTAGAAGCTAACAGGGATAATAAACATTCTATAGAGTACTGCATGAAAAAAATAATCTTGGCAAATAAAGCATCTTGGTTTAGCACTCCCTCACTACTCACAAATTAAACGCTCGCTGATAAAAAAAAGTGTAAAAGGTATAAAGGTCAGGAAACACAAAGTTTTAACAGGCCTGATTATATTTACTTCAGGCTTCTACTATCCTAGCTGGGTAGCCCATTTAGGATGCTGGTTGATCATATACAGTAAAACATGCACTGTTGGGCAGTGAGTATCAGCTTCTGAATACTCTATTGTTAGTGGGTTTAAAAGTGAACTTTATTGTTGGGTTGTTTTAAGGTGGGTTTTTCTGTGTCTAATTTCTGAACCATTACACACATGTACATTCTTCTAGAAGTGCCAGGTAACATGGTTCACTTGTGAAACTGAAATATAACCTTTAATTTTACAGCCTATACTTTAGAAAATTATGTGTTGGAGCGGCTGAGACTTTTGGAAGGTGGGAGTGGTGCACTAACCACATAAGAAGTGGAAAGCCACGAGAGGATTCTTTGTGCTGTGAATAATGACTCCAGAATACAGTTATGAAAAGCACATAACCCATTCTTTCATCAATGTGCAGATTCTTTCCTAAAGCTATTTTCATCTTCTGCAGCCACTGGTAAAAGCATAGACATAAACTCAGATCTAGAATAAGCAAATGAAATGTAAATGGCAGTGTGGTTGTAGTTACCTCCCCTAGAGCTGATTGTGCTACAAGATTAGGCTGAATGTAAATAATAGGGAAAGTACAGCACTTTGAAAGAAACATGTCAATTTAAATGAAATAGGGCTACTTATTTTATCTTACAAACCATGATCCAAATAAGATTATCTGGCTTTCTGGGCAACAAGCCCTGAAGACCAATGAGTATTTACCTTTTGTGACACTTGAAAATCTTTGGATTAATTCACAGACCACTATTTGCAACCCAACTCAACAACAGCCCACTGCTGAGCTCTTGTTGCCTGTCCTTTGGTGTCTGGTATACCTTGCTAAACAGAGCATCCCCAGAAGCAAATCCCCCTGGGAGCAAGGTCACATAGACAAGTAGATACAGGATGACTGCCAGCCTCCTACGCTCTAGGGATACTTTACACAGTGTGTGTAAGCATGTACACAGACACTCTCCCCCTCCCCAAACACCACACCCTGGAACAGCTGAAAGAACAGGCCTTAACTCTGCTGTGACTTGTCCAGCATGTTTGGTTTTGTAGCCTCCATTTGACTCATACAAGGTTTAGTTCCGATTAAACCTGCTGCAGCTGGTTTGCTTCCCCAAACAAGATCAAAAATTTACTGAAGCACACTCATCAGTACTTTCTAAAACTTCAAAGACAACCTCAAATAAGCAGGACAAGTCTACACAGCCATAAGTATTATGGCATGAATATAATCTTTCTATCTTCAGGAATAAAATATTTAAGAGTCATTATTTATAGCATGTGGTGGTGCTAGATTGTTTTAAGTCACAGAAAACATTGCTCTTAGTAGCACGTCTTCCCTAAATCAACATAAGCACTTTTCCTTTAAAAATCTGGGTTAAGCAAGAGCCTGTACAAACCTCCTTCTAGGTTTGGGTCTCAGCTCTTTAGGAATTTTGATTTGTGATTCTTGAAATACCTTTCAGCCTGATCATTTTCCCCAAATATTTGCTGGGAAATATACACATAGAAAGTTTTCCAAATGGACTGCTTTAACTCTATTGCTATATACTTAACATAATACCGTGCACATTAAACAGTTTTTTGGGGACATGTGGTTGCAGATGGACATTCTGGGACATGATTTGGTCTAGCTTACTTTGACCCACTGATTACAGCCCAAGCACAACTCAGTAGCTTTTACAGGTTGACAGTGCAAAGATGGGCTTTGAACAGAGGCTTCTGCAGCATCAGATAAACTAAGAGTTGTGGTTATCTCTAAAGTAATTGTTTTATGTGGTATTATAAATAGTAATAATATTTATATCTAATAGCTAATGTTTCCATCTGATTGCTATATGCTTTGAAATTTCACACAGCATTACAAGGAACGTTTTCTCAGCACATGCAAACCACGATTAGAGCTTTTACATTACAATATTCATATTGAAGCCTATGACAGTTATCAGACAACACACTACCAGAAAGTGACATCTCTGACATTGGTAATATTGAGCCATCAGCATCAACATAACGATATCTTTCTTGTTTAATACTGTTTTTAGGTAAGAATCTGACAATTATACAAGGAGAAAAGCACAAAGAAAGAAAGCTCACTGGAAGTACTACAGTGAGATGGTGGTTGGCAAGACCCATGGGACTGAAGGAACTTCTGGCACTGGGTGAGCCTGCACTACACATCTTTCTTCTCTCAGTGTGGGGCAGCACTAGACACTGTGGCATGAATGAATGCAGACCCATCCAGCAGGCAATAATAAAATAAGGAAGGAGATCAAATCAA
>NW_008673245.1:102059-103255 GCF_000695815.1 Acanthisitta chloris
AAAGCTGCTGTGATTGCCTTAGGCAAAGTCTGACCCACTGACTGTCCTGAAATCAAGTATGGTGATACATTTTTGAAAAGTATAACCTCTAACCACACATCTCAGACACTGTTCAGGGACATTTAGTTCAACTAAACTGCCATGGAATAAGCACAATTACATTTCCTCCTACACTGTCCTATAACTCAGTCACATTCTGCTTTAACCTTTTGACTCATTTAATTTTTATGCTGGTTGTTCATTTTATAATCCAGTTGTTATATGTTTCATTTTCTTTACTTATTTCCTTTTGCAATCATCCTAAGATAGGGACTAATTATTTTAATAGCTCTCATTACAACATGCTGGTGCATTTGCTTTTCTTTTTCAAATGGAGTTACATTTATACAATCTCTTTTTTTTTTTTTTTTCCTCACTAAAGCACAAGAGAAATGGCAAATTCTGTTATGGGCTATAGAAATAAACAGTGCTTTTAGCAAACTTTTCAACAACAAATCAGGGAAATGGGACTGAGCATGATGAAAGGGATGGGAAGACTCATGCCCAAGGAATTAAAGGGATCCAAAATACTGCACCATAACTGCATCTAACTGTGATTCACTGAAAAGGCTATAAAATTAATAAATTATTGAAATCAGGACCTCTTTGCAAATAACTTTATCAAATATACAAGCCTGAGAAGGACATGTTGGCACACGGCACATAATAACAGGAAATGTTAAAGGCAAAATAAAATAACTCTGGGTGTGTGCATACACATCTGCATGTGTAATCCTCTATAATAACAGGAAATGTTAAAGGCAAAATAAAATAACTCTGGGTGTGTGCATACACATCTGCATGTGTAATCCTCTGAACTTCTCTCCAAGGTGAGAAATTTTAGGAACAAACAGGTTTTCCCTTACCCACGTCTGCTGCTTGCACAGCCCTGAGCATAATTAGTCTCTTAAGCAAATGGTCTATGAAGACTTGGGAGGAGGAGAATCTTGAAAACAGGAAGGACATTCCTTTAGAAAATACCAAGAGATAAACAGAGGTGTTCAAATACTTGGACATAACAGATATTCACACTGGCTGAACTTACAGACCTACTCTGCCATGTGTATCCATTTCTTCATGCACGTGCCTGAATCTGTCACAGACACAAACATTTCATTCAGAGTACAGACATTCAGAGGTTCCCCTGTCAAAAAAAA
>NW_008673246.1:0-407 GCF_000695815.1 Acanthisitta chloris
TCCAATTCCAAGGATTTCATCCCTCCCTATCCAAAGGTTCTCATCCATCCAATCCCAGGGATCTCATCCCAATCCCTGGTCCCTCATCCCTCCCAATCCCAAGGATCTCATCCCTCCCAATCCCAATCCCTCCTCCCTCCCAATCCCAGGGATTTTCCCCCTCCCAATCCCAAGGATTTTCTCTCCCCAATCCCAATCCCTCATCCCTCCCAATCCAGGGATTTTATCCCTCCCAATCCCAAGGATTTCATCCCTCCCAATCCCAAGGATTTTGTTCCTCCAATCCCTCATCCCACAGTCCCAATCCCTCATCCCTCATCCCTCCCAATCCCAAGGATCTCATCCAAATCCCTGGTCCTTCATCCCTCTCAATCCCAGGAATCTCATCCCACCCAATCCCTCATCCC
>NW_008673247.1:0-6521 GCF_000695815.1 Acanthisitta chloris
CCTTGGATCTCCTGGAGACCCTCAGAAGTTGGAAGGTGTGCAAGGAGGTGGGAGAGAATCAGGTCTGATATTTGATTTTGACTGTGGCAGCTCCCAGTTGTGGTTTATCTAAATGGGACCAAAGACCAGGAGAGGATGTTGGGTGGCACCAGGGAAGTGTGTTTATCTCTGTGAGAGCTTTAGGATGTCTCTGGAATAGTGGGATTATCCCAAGGTTATCTTTCACTGTTCTATAGTTACTGGATGTTAAAATGAAGCCTCATCCTCTCCGCTTTTTTTTTTTTTTTTGGCTCTTTGAGAAATATTCCAGACAAATTGGTGTTGGTCGTTTAACACAAAGCAAGGATGAACATGGTTGATGCAATTAAAAACCAACCCACATGTGTGTGTCTTTCCCTTGCTGCCTCTGAGCCAGCCATGGAATTTGGCAAAGTGCTGAAAGGGATTTTGAAATTGAGTTTACTGTGCTGTGCTTGAAGTGTTTACATGTCCCTTTTTGTTCCTCTTCACTTATTTCTCAATCATTTATGCATGTTAACGTGTTAGCTACCAAAGAGGAGAGAGAGAGAGAGAGAGAGAGAGAGAGAGAGAAATCCTGAGGAGAAATTCAATTAGGCACCAGCATTAATCATTCTGTTTGTACCTCTAAATATCTGACATAATTCACCAAAGGATTTTCCTTTTAATTGAAGAGATTAAGACATGTAAATTGTAAATTGCCACTTTTGTTCTAGCAAATTTTATTCATTTGACAAATGCACTTGATGTTCCTTTGCCTGAAATACTTTGTGTGTGAGGGGAGAATTCTCAGGTCTCACAAATTGGGGAGAAACACTAATTTTTCATACTAATACTGCTGATGGTTTCTTGCATCCCAGGATCTTTCAGCACTTCCAAACTTGACTTAACCTTTGGAACACCCTTGACAATAAATGGAAAATTAGAATGTCAAATTAGCTAAGGTTTTTTTGAGGTGTTTTTTTTTTTTTTGCAGATGTGTCTGGGAATTGGGTCTGGGGAATTTAGTCCATGCCTGGACTGTTTTGCTGAGGAAATAATGAGCAGTGCAGAGGATTTTGTGTGTGTGTGGACATTGCTCTCCCACCTGTGGATGTGTCTGTGTGTGGAGGCACAGGAATGTGGCAGTCAGGGGTGTTTCAACTGGGATTCCTGAAGTGAATTGAGGCACTGAGAGAACATATGGCAAACGCCAGAAATAATGATCACGTTACACGTTTCTGGTGAATAATTCAATTCAGTTTAGGCCTCTTCCACCCTTAAAAGAAACCTCTCACGGCGTTTGACACGAAGCAGCTGCAACACTTGGAGGAGAAATTTTGGAAGGCCCCAAAAAAAAAGCTGTTGTTTCACTTCTGGTTTAACCAGCAGCAGTAGAGAAAACCTAAGCACTTACAAGGAAGATGTGTGTGAAGTTTGGGGCTGGAGTTGTGGCTACTAAGCAGCTACTACATAGTGTAGCAGAGGAGCAGGAGGAAGGACAGGGGATGTGAATGGCTGCAAAGAGGAATTATCTCTAAAATAGGCCAGGAAAGCACAGGAGAAACTGCTGGAGTCAATAGTGGGGAGAAATGTGCCAGAAATGGTTGTTAAAATGAGAGAAAAAAGTCCTTTATCCTAACCTGAATGTCTACTTTTCCTCATTAGAGTATTCCTAGATTTGGCACCAAAAAAAAAAAAAAAAAGAGACACTCCAATATTTTTGAGGTTTTTGTACAAAGTTCACTCCAGGGCTGTGTTGTGGGGAGAGGGAAGTGATGTTTCTCCCACTGCTGCTGCTGCTGGTTAGGATTGAGTGTTAGTAAATGCTCACAGAGCTCTTGCCTTGGGTGTCCTGTGTAGCTTTAAAACTATTTGTTGAAGGAATTGAGTGTTTGGAGTGGAAATTAGTTGTCCTGCTTGGCCAGTGGAAGAGGCAGTGGCACAGTTGGTGCCTAACTTTGAAGATATAAGGGATAAAACCTAAAGCAGAGCTGCAGAAGTAGGGATAGAAAATCCCTCTGAACTCTGCTCCAAGGCTGATCCTTTGATTGAGCCAAGCAGAGGTAACCAGCACACTTTGGGGTTTGTTGCACCTGAAGTAAAACCAAAGCTAATACTGCTAATTCTGCATTTCACAATCCACTTTTCAATTTTTAGGGTTTTTTGGGGGGTTTTTTTGAGTGTGTTTTGTGTAATACAAGCCCAGAATTCCACTCTGTGCCTGAGAGCATTGGCCAAACACTCCTGGAGCTCTGTCAGGCTCTGAGCACTGCCCTGGGGAGGTGTTCAGTGCCCAAACTCCTCTGGGGGAAAAACCTTGTCCTGATATCCAACCTAACCCTGTTCCAGTGCCCAAACACCTCTGGGGGAAGAACCTTGTCCTGATATCCAACCTAACCCTGTTCAGTGCCCAAACTCCTCTGGGGGAAAAACCTTGTCCAAGCTCATCACTGCCCCTGTCCCAGTGCCCAAACACCTCTGGGGGAAGAACCTTTGCTAATATCCACCTAACCCTCCCCTGACACAGCTCCATGTGAATCAGGCTATGCCCCAACCCTTGGCTCACACTGTGCTGGGTGTGAGCAGCAAGATCAGAGCTGGAGCTCCACTGGGTCAGCAGCATCTTAACTCAGCTTTTGTCTCCTGGACCTGTTGTGCTGCCTCTTCCTGATGGGTTCCCATTCAAGAACAAACAGAATGCAGTGACAACCTCTCCCTTGACAAAGGAACTGCAGGTCCTTTGTGCAGCCTGAACCACTGCAGTGCCACATTCTTCATTCAAATCTCCTCCTGTTTTGAAATAAAGAGCAGAGGCTCCTGGCTCCCTCCCTCCCCACACCCAGGCAGCTCATTGCTTGCAAATGAATTCTCTGGTTTCTGGAGGGTGTTCCTGTGCATTTCCCACACTTGTTGGTCAGTCTGATTAGTTCTCACACATTGATGCTCCACTGGGGAGGCTTAGCATTGATCACTCCCCCTGAGCCTTCCCCACACTGGATATTTCATCCCTTCTTAACTTTTTTTTTGTGGTGGTTAAGATGTTAAATAGTGATGTGCAGGGGTTGGAAACAGAGGGTGGACAGGGTGATCCTGAGGCTGGTGGTGGAGTAGGAGTTAAACTTATTTTTCTCAGAGCATGAGCTCCTTGTGCAATACCCAGTGGAAATCCCCACTCCTGTCTTCTCTCCCTAAAAGGATCAAAAAATGTGCATTCTGGTGCCCTGATTTTGTGAGAAACTTGGGGGAATTGGATTGAAAATGTGTCCAGCATGGTTAGCTCTATTCTTTGCTGTGTTTACTCCTTGTTGTTGACTCCCACAGCTGGGAACACTGGTCCAGGCTCCTTGCACTGCTCACACCTTTTATCCTCATTAACACAGAGCTTTGGGGAAAGAATCTCTTCTTTCCTGGGCTAAGGTTTGAGCAGTCAGTAGGACATGAAAAACACCTGAGTCTGGTTCTTCAGGGAGACTTGGTTTGCTCTGGGCCAGAAGCAGAAAGGGCATAAAAGGAGGAAAAAAACCTTACATTAAAGTTGTTCACCCAAGTTTTGGCTGGTGTTGACTTTGTCATTGTACAGGAGAAAAAAACCCATTGAAACAACTATTAAAAAGTTGTTTGAAGAACATATTTCAGGTTGGGTCGTGGGCCTAAAGTGCCTCCCAGGGGATGAAGCACTTGGGATGTGTTACTGGAGGCTATGAAGGGTTTGCAGCTCACACTGTTTTCTGAGTCCTGGTGACATGGACTGTGTGTGTTGCCTTTGATGGCACTAATAGCTCATGTGTCAAATGACTTTTAAATTGTTTAGGATATAAATCCACACTGCAAACCATAGAATCATAGAATCATCCTGGTTGGAAGAGACCTCAATCCAGTGATGAAATGCAGTATTACTACTTACCTGGAGTATTTTATGCAGCATTCAAAACTTGGGAAAGCATAAGCAAAGGTTTGTCTGAGGTGGTGGTTTTATTTTTTTTTTTTTGGCTTGGTGTCATCTGGGGGAAAACCTTTAACTGAGCACAGATCATCCTAAAATAGCTGTGAAATTTCCTGTAGGCAGGAGGTGTTTTAATGCTCCTGCTGTTTGCATGTAGGTTTGGGGTTTTCATGTCTTTGAAATGTATTGATAAAGTGGTGTTTGCTTGGAATGAACAGCTGTAAAATCTAAAAATGTACTATTTGCTGATGTACTCACACATGTTGCCTTTATCAGGGGTTTGGTTTTTTTTGAGGCGTTAACCTACATTCTGCTGTTGGAATTAAGGCTGTGAATCCCTGCATAGGGTAATTAAATCTGCATTCTGTTTTTAAACATCCTCCCTGAAAAGTCAACAACATGGGCTGAGTTTTGGTAGCAGCAGAGGAAACCTTCATTAGGCCCAAAAAAATAAATAAACCTAAATATTTAATTGGCATTCTGCATGGATTAAATACCTTGGCAACGTTGTCAACATCATTAATTGCATGATTTTGAGCATTTACTTAGAAGCTCAGCAGATCTGAAGCTTTGTAGCAGTTTGCAGCCTGTGAATTGCAGATGAATGGTTTTCTGTCTGGGTATGGCAAACCAATGTCCAGGTTGCTGTGGTCAGTGGGATTCTAGTTGAAGGATTCTTGAAATTATCCATTTTCCAGCTCCTGTTGTGCTCCTGCAAGTGGCACTTCATTTGTGCCTGGAAAAGCTTGGTAGGCCCAAGTAATTAGTGATGCAAATATATTTTGATGTAGGTAAGAAAATAAAAGATGAGTGTCCTCAGTACTTCTCCCAGACTGAGACTAGCCTTAATTTTGCTTTTCAGCATGTCTCACATCCTCTTCTCCTTCATTAATGCAAAGCTTCAGTCTCACACCTCAAAGCAATTTCATCAGTCTCTGCTAGAAAGAATTTCAGCTCCCAACACCTACAGTTCTGTGTCTGTATTTATAACTAGAAAGGGATTCTTGTCAGTGTGTGTTACCCCTTGCTATTATTTCTCAAATGGGGAAGGAATATCCTGGCTGTGAAAGGAATATTTACCTTTTCCAGGGCATACAGTGGTTATGAACCTGAATCTCCCTCCTGGCTCTGATCTGAAACAAAAGACTGTATTTCCTCCTCTTCTATCATTTTCACTTCAAAGCTTAGATTTTTAGATTACCAGGGAGACTTTTCAGTCTGTGATGATCAACAGCTTTGGGCTGGTGATGCAGCTTGTGCTGTGAAGTTCTTGCTGTGGCTGGAAAAAGGCTTTTTCTGAGCCATTAACCCTCCAAGCCATTGTTGGGGCTGTTGGGGTGTCACCTGGCATTTGTCACAGCCCTCTTTGTACCCAGGAACCAGTGAAAATATTCACCAAGCCCTTCATTTTTTGGAGTACAACCTCTCTTAGATGATGGTAAGGGAAATGTGAACAGTTCTGAGTGAGAATATGACAAAATAGGTGATCCAACCCATTCTCTGAAAGCTGTTTGTGTATTCAGGTGGGTTTTACTTGTACCCACAGTTGTAGTGTTGGTCAGGTTTAAGTTTTTGGATGCTGTTAGCTTCAAACTGAGCTGTGAGCTGTAGCTCCCATGGGCTGTGCAGAGGGGGGCAGGTGGATACCTGTGCCACTGTCTTACCCCAGTGTCCAACACCTGAGCTCGTGGCAGCTCCCAGAGAAAGGGATTCATAAAGCTCATCACAGACAAGGCACAAGATCTGAAATGACTCTTCCAGTCTCCTGCCTGAAGTGGAGATTTTGTTCAGTTTGGCTTGCTTTGTCTCTCCCATGCTGCAAGGAGCCTGAGAGAGAAGGTTGTGTTAACTCTGGGGGTGCAGTTTAATGCTCAGCATCTCCCAGTCCTCTCCAGTTGCTCTGTGTGCAGGGAGAGGGGCCTGGATAGGCAGGGGGAGCTCAGTTCTGAGTCTGCTGGTTTCCACCTTCCCATCTATGGCAGGATCCTGTTCTCCTGTGATGCAGTTTAATACTGAGCATCTGCAGTTGCTCTGTGTGCAGGGAGAGGGGCCTGGATAGGCAGGGGGAGCTCAGTTCTGAGTCTGCTGGTTTCCACCTTCCCATCTATGGCAGGATCCTGTTCTCCTGTGCTTTTGGGTGCTTTTGTTGAGCTCCCATGGCACTGCCCTGGGAGGAGGATGAGGGACCATCCTTGGAGCTCAGCCCTGCCAGTGGGAGCGGATCCGTGTGGGTGAGAGGATTGCTCTTTAATCTGGGCAGGAGCTGGGGGTTGGTGGTTCTGTTTTGTTGTCATCCCACTCCTTTCCCAAGCTTGTCCTCTTTTTTTTTTTTTTTTTTTTTAATACAGCATGGCACTCGGGGTAAGGGGTGGGAAGAGCTTGAGAAAGCCACAGTGCAGAGACAGGGAGATGGAGAGAGATACTGGAAAGCAGCTGGAGCTGCTGGTGCCTTCTCCTGGTGCTCTGTGCTGTCAGTTTGTGATTCACCATGTTGCTATCCAGTTAGAGCAGTTACAGTTTATCGCTGGCAAGAGCTGAAGCCCTGCCTAGGGAGGGAGATGATCCTGCTTGGAGCAGG
>NW_008673247.1:6774-12091 GCF_000695815.1 Acanthisitta chloris
TTAGAGTGTGTGACCAGGCAAGGAGGTCTCCTGAGTCTGAGGTTGCCCTTGTAGCTCTGTACATGAAGAATGAACAAGTTGGTCCACCTTCTACTAGCCCAGGTTGCTCCAAGCTGGCCTTGGACACATCCAGGGATGTGGCAGGTACAACCTCCCTGTGCAGTGAATGACAAACACGACTAAAATGCAGAAGGTGGAAGATCTTTCCTTACCCTTGGCAAGGAGGTCTCCTGAGTCTGAGGTTGCCCTTGTAGCTCTGTACATGAAGAATGAACAAGTTGGTCCACCTTCTACTAGCCCAGGTTGCTCCAAGCTGGCCTTGGACACATCCAGGGATGTGGCAGGTACAACCTCCCTGTGCAGTGAATGACAAACACGACTAAAATGCAGAAGGTGGAAGATCTTTCCTTACCCTTTGAATTCCTTCAGAGCGAGCCATGTGTGCACTACAGGGGATGTTGACAAGGTGGTTGCAGGAAGGATAAAAGTCAAGTTACACAACTGTGTAGGATTATACAATGATCTGCCCCTTGGTGACTCAGGTGACTTTATGATCTGGTGGTGGAAGTGAACGAATAATTTGTTTTAAACGGATGGAAAACATTTCTGTGGCTACTAGAGACGTTTAGGTTATGTCGTTGTGAGCCACGTGAGCTCGAAATACAATAGAAACGATTCAGCCATACAGGCTTAGAATAAGAATACCTGGTGTTTAATCCTAATTTTGCCACAGGCATCTTGACCTTGAATTAAACATACTTGTTCACCTCCAGGCACTTGAAGCAGTGGCAGCAGGAGCAGAGCCTTGAGGAGACTCAGTGATCACAGTGGGTGGGATTGCCAAGGCCTAAAGCAAAGGAGAGGAGGGGGAGGCTTTTTTTGGTTCTTCGAGTGGCTGTTAACCTAATAACCTGTGCAAATCCAGCCATGCAAAAAGCTCTGAATTCAGGAGGAAAGTCGTTTTGGTGACTGCAGGCACGAGAAGGTCCCGTGCAAGGCGCTGAGCCACGCGCCGTCTCCTCTGGGATGTGCTCGCCGAAAGAAATCTCTCCTGCTTGTGTAAGCACTGGGAAAACAAGCAGACACTTTATACTCTAGAAAAGCCCAATAAGCCTCAGGAAATTCCGACATTCTTGATTTTATTTCGTGGCACAGGACTGCAGGGTGTGTTTGTGAAAGATGAGCAAGGTTGCCCTTCTCCAGCCCAGCGCCGCGGACTCGATAAGCCCGAGCTGAATAGCTCATTGTTCCCTGCGGGAGCCTGATCAGCTGTCACTGTTCCCCTCCAAAACACTGAGTTTATTTATAAAGAAAAAGTGCTGATATCGCATTTCATCCTAAAGGCAAAGTTGCTGCTTCTTGCTGCTGGTGAAGAGAGCTGTGTGTGAAGTGTGTCCCACCTCGAGGACCAAGAGCTGGAGCTTCGTTGTGGTCGTGGAATTGAAATGCTTGTGCTCTGCTGATCTTCTGCTCTTTAAGAGCTGCTGGTGTTTTTGGTGTGGTTCTTTGTGCTTCTACTTTTGCTCCTCATGGTGGTTTCCCAACTGAGAACATGACTGATGGAGAATGTCCAAGTTTGCCAGGTTGTCACCCTCAGAAAAAAAATCCCTCAATTGTAGCACCAAGAGGGATGGGTGGTCAACCATCACTGCAGTCTGAGAGAAGTGGAACTACCAAATAAAAGTGCTAATCGAGGTCGTCTTCAAGCTGGAAAACCCCCACATTTGTGCAGATTGGATTTTCTTGGCAAACCTAACTAGGAGCTGTGTTTGTACACACATGTTTTGGGTTTTGGAGTCCCTAAAGGTTCAGGTTTTCTTCATTGCAAATCCTGGATCTTCTAAAACCATTCCCACAGATGTGAGCACGTTCCAAGGCAACTGATACTCACAGTGCATGGCAAGAGTGAAGCTGAGGAGGTCCAGATGGTTTGCTTTCCCTGGGCAGAGGGACAGGCACACTGAGGAGGCCAAGCTGGTCCCTGGGATATGGTGTATTTGGGGAATTGGCAATGAAGGAATTGATTAGAAATTGTCTCTGGGAGGTGATTCCTCCTCATCTTCCACTGTGGGTGCTGCAGTCACAGTGCCTAGATGTGAGGAAAGCTGTGTGTGCTGGAAACCTCAGTGTTGCTTGTTTTATTGCTGGTTCTGAGTTCAGCTTGGAACAACACATCTTGGAAAACCTTTGGGAAGAGCAACACTGACAGTCAAGCAATGGCAGGAATCTCTACACTCTGAGTGCTCAAAGACCTGTAGATGAAAGTGCATATTTTATTGATTTCATGTTGAGTTTATTGCCTGTGTAAAAGCCAAATAACCTCTGCTGGCTGCAGCACTGAATATTTCTGCGTTTTTAGGCTGTCTGACACATTTCTGCTGTGTTTTCCTGCCCTGTTTGACCAGGAGTGAATCATTTCACTACTCTGTCCCTCAAATTCAGGGTCAGTAGGATAAGGAGAACACTTGGCTAATGTGAGAAGCTTTCCTAGTTGTAAACTGTTTGAAAACTGTGTAAAATATTGTGTGAATATAGATATATTGGTAGTAATTATGCCATAATTATGATGAATATGCATTAATAATTAATCTCATTAATGAGGCTATGAACACTTCTATCTGTGTGTTTTCTGGGGTCCTTTAGATGTCGAGATGTTGCTTGCAGATATTTTAAAAGGAGAAACATAGAATCATAGTATTTTAGGGGTTGCTGTGTAAAATATTGTGTGAATATAGATATATTGGTAGTAATTATGCCATAATTATGATGAATATGCATTAATAATTAATCTCATTAATGAGGCTATGAACACTTCTATCTGTGTGTTTTCTGGGGTCCTTTAGATGTCGAGATGTTGCTTGCAGATATTTTAAAAGGAGAAACATAGAATCATAGTATTTTAGGGGTTGGGTTGGGAAGTGACAAGGTTGGGGCAGCCACAGCCTCCCTGGGCAACCTGTGCCAGTGCCTCACCATCCTCACAGGGAAAACCTCTGCCTAATATCTAACCTAAATTTCCTCTCCTTCAATTTGAACCTGTTACCCCTTGTCCTATCATTGCAGTTCCCAACACAGAGAAGCAGTGTTCCTGGAAATTATTCCCTGATGGGAAGTGCTGTGATGTTGGTTCTCCAAAGGGACTTGGTTTATAATGAGAACTGCCCAGTTGGAGCCCCAGTAACCAAACCAATCATCCCAGATTGCTGCCTTCAGGGAGTGCCCCAGAATGTGCAATACTTTGTTTCTGCATCAGGAATAGTCTGTGAAGGAATTGGCTCGAAATTCCCTGCAGTGATTCTCTGTGCTGACGTGGGGTATTGCAGCATTCAGCCCTTCTTTCCAGACTCAGATTCAGTACATTTTTAAGCAGTGACCACTCGTTCTGCATGCCAAAAAAAATGCACTTGACGCTTGTAACTGATGCACTTTTCAGCAGTAAAGCTTTGCTGCTTGGGACTGCAGGTTTGAGGATGAATTCCCTGCTCCTGGTGCATCCCACATGCAATCACAACCATTTGCTGTCTGCAGATTGAGTTAATCATCCTCCCGGAGCTTGAAAAATAAACATATTTTTGAACTCTATTTGATGGTGTTGTCTCTAATGGGATTCTGTTTAATCTTTAGTGCTTTTATTTGTTACAGAGATCCGTGCCCAATTGGTAGAGCAGCTGAAATGCCTTGACCAGCAGTGTGAGCTTCGGGTCCAGTTACTGCAGGACTTGCAGGATTTCTTCCGCAAGAAGGCAGAGATTGAGATGGATTACTCAAGGAATTTGGAGAAGTTGGCTGAGAGATTCCTGGCTAAAACTAGGAGCACCAAAGACCAGCAATTCAAGTAGAGTATTTGCCTTTTGTTTTTGCCTCTTTTTTTTTTTTTTCCCCTCCTGTAGATGTGGTCGTGAGGATAGGAATGGAAAAGGGAGTGGATAGAGGGAATGTAGGTAGCAGGAGCAGCAGAGTCAAGTGTTTCCCAAGTTTGTGTTGAACACAGAACCCATTTCATCTTTCTGCACAGCCTGGGTTCTCATTTGGTGTCAGAATTCCTGGTAGGTCATGTGTTGTCAGTAGGGAATGGGATGGGAAGAATTGACATATCTAAAAGATGTCATTTTCTTGGGAAGGTGAGCAAAGCTACAAGCCAGATTTGATGGACAAAGCCAGGATTTCCTTCCCAGTGACTTTGGGCTGGTTTTTTGTGAGTAGCTGTTTCCAATCTGTTCCATGCTGTCAGCTCTCTGCTTTCAGTATCCCACACACACTCAGTGTGGGAGTTGTGTTGTATCTCTGCTACTATCACTTCAAACAGCACAGAAATAAGGCCAACAGTATTTCCAAGTCCAACAGTACTTGCAAACAGAGCTGTGCCATTGGGGGTGGGGGAATCCCTAGATACTGACCTGATGGGACCTAAAGATGTCCTTATTGACAATCTATTGACTCTCCTGCTTGAAACATCATTCACAAGTGGCTCTGACTGTTGTTCCCAGTTAGCTGCATGAGTTGGGATGACTAACGCCCGTGGAACGTTATGGATTCTCAGAGCCTTTTGATCTCCTACTGGCTCCTGCCGGGAGGAAGGTGATTTTCCCAGGAAGGGGATGCAGGACAGGACCTGTGGGTGAAGAAGGAGCTGGTGCAGACTGAGTGGCACAGACACATCAGCCCAGTGAGGAGATGACCAGCACGAGGCCACTGCCCAGAGCTCCTGTCGCTGACATCTGGGCAGTGCAGAGGCTTGTTGGGCTGTGTTGTCAGGGCAGCAGCTGGGGAAAACATGGAGTTGTTGAGCCTTGGGAGCTGAATCATTGCAGCTTTGGACAGATTGGGCTGAGAGGATCCATCTGGGTCTGCCCCCGCCCAAAGCAGAGTAGCATTGTTTGGGTCAGGCCCTTCTCCCTGGTTTGGTGTCCTGTTGTTGCTGTGTTTGGAGGGATGTGGGGACACAGCAGCTTCCCGTTTCCACTAGCAGCTCTTGTTGTGGAAGCCTTTAAGGAGGTACCATTTTAGCTTCCTTTCCTGTACAGCTTTGATGTCGTTTGCTTTGCTTCTCCTTTCCAACACACACATTGTGCTGCACTCTCAGGAAAAGCTGAGGCCCAAGCACAGCTACTGCACAGGCTGGAGGAGAGTTCTTCTGCATCTCTATAGACCTGGCATTGTCTGAAGAGTTTTGTTCTTTTCCTTACAGTCAAAGTGTCCTTACAACCATAAGCTCCATGTATTCAGCACTTGGCTTTAAGCTGGCACTGAAGCAATGATGCCTTGAATTATAATTTTCCTCTGCATTATGATTGGTCTTTTCAGTTTATTTCACTGT
>NW_008673247.1:12123-38180 GCF_000695815.1 Acanthisitta chloris
TCCATGATATGAGACATCCCAGCAGAAACACTTTTGTATTCAGCTTCCAGTGTTGGGAGAGTTGCATGGAAGTTCCTATTTGGGAGATTTAGAGTTCAGAATGTGGAAGTTTTGACTATAGTTGAGCAGAATCCTCCATGCTGTCATATTTGATGTCAATTAAAACTTCATGCTCAGGGGTTTAAATGATTTTTCTTCTAATGCATTTTCCTCACTGACCCCTGCCCTGGGTTTTTGAGCTGTTTGCACTTCGGATAGACTTTATAAAGCTGTACCTGGACAAAACTGACCTCAAATACCTTAGCTGTGAAGTGTAGCCTGATTTGGAGAGGTGATTTTATCAGCATATAAAGCTTTAACTTGAGTTCCTGAATTAAATGTGATGTTTTTCAGGTCAAGTGCAGGGCATTGCCCAAAATACTCTGGAACCTGTTCCTAAGCATCAACTTCACTTTGCTTTGCAGAGAGAGGGCTAACAGTGCTGATTTCACTTACATTAGGAGCAGATAGCTCCTGGCAGAAAAGTCCCTGGCTCATGGAAGATGTTATCCCTACAAGTCCCAAATGTACAAGTTGCTAAGAGTTGGAGTAAGAGAAGAAAACAGCACTAGCTCTGAGGCTGCTGTGTCTGTGGGCAGTGTTGGTCACAGGTAGAGCTGTCTGGCCTGGGTTCCTCCATCTGGTAGCTGTTAAGTCATTTATCTGCTGGCTGTAACAATCAGAAATGTGTCAGAAAACCACAGGAATCAGTAAGGAAGCAATTCTAATGATAATTACCTATCCCCAGCACTGCTCTGGCTGAATCTGGAGACTTATCTTGGCTGGTATCTTTCATGTAGACACTGGAGCTGGAATCTCATTGGGAGCCCCCAGAAGACCATTTGATCAAAGCCAACCATCAGATCTCTCCTTGGGAGCCTGGGATTACAGGTCTGAGAGCTGTGCCCAGGCGGGTGCCTGGGCTGTAATTGCCTAGCCCTGACCCTATAAATACACAGTAATAGGCTCCTCTTCCCCTAACCTGGTAATTATGTCAGAAGGTACCATATCATTCAGTGCTGCTCCCCATGTCACTGGCTGTTTTTAGATCTCATAACGCTCAGTCAAGGAGGAAATCTGTCAGGCACTCACCCTGTAATTTGCATGTGCTTTCATATTCTCCAGCTATTATGTAATTGCCAACTTGCTCTGCCTGTGTTCGTTTAAGGGAATGCCATCGAGGGCAGGAGGCTTCAGTCTGACCCCTGAAATTGGATTGTGTGGCTTCCTCCACCAGACATCTCCAGGCTGGAAAAAGCACAGGCTTCAAGGAAAGAGCAGTGTGAAGCACAGGCTGGTGTGGAGGTTTCTAGAAAAGGCATTGCAAGGGGTGTATTTTTGTTAGCTGTGGCTGTCCCAGAGGCTGAGCTGGGCAGGTGGAAATGTGTTCATAGAGTTAGAGAATGGTTTGGGTTGGAAGGACCTTAAAGCTCATCCAGTTCCACCCCCTGCCCTGGGCAGGGACAACTTCCACCAGCCCAGGTTGCTCCAAGCCTCATCCAACCTGGCCTGGAACACTCCCAGGGCTGGAGCAGCCACAGCTTCTCTGGGCAACCTGTGCCAGTGCCTCAGCACCTCACAGGGAAGGATTTCCTTCCTAATATCCAATCTAAACCCTCTCACTGTCCATCTGAATCTATTCCCCCTTGTCCTGTCCCTCCAGGCCCTTGTAAATCATCTCTCTCCATCCTTTTTGCAGGCTCCTCCAGGTACTGGAAGGGCAGTTAGTTCACCCCAAAGTCTTCTCTTTTCCAGGCTGATCAATCCCAAATCTCTCAGCCTTTCCCCATAGGAGAATTTCCCATATGGATTTTACAATGTAGGTGGTTTGGTCTTGACAGCAAACTGAGTGTGGCTGGGATGGGCTGAAATGGTCCTCGCATAGTGCTCAGCTTGAAGCTTCGCTGGAGCATCTTAGAAGGATTCACAGGGGTAGGTGTGTGTGTTATTCTCCTTTGATGCCTCTGAAGAAGGAGAACAGATTGATTTAGCCAAGGTGACATACAAGTTGATGGCAGTTGGATATATCCCAGGTTTTCCTTGCTTTTAACCACTCTGCCATGACTGTAAGATCTCCCTTGATCTATTGTCTCTCAAAAATGTTCTTTCAGTTAGAACAGTCTAGTCAAGAGAATAATCATCAAATCTATATGTTTGGTTTATATATTGTATATATTTCTCAGTGCCTGTTGGCAAATATCCCTACACAAGGACTGGAGGGGAAAAAAGGCATTTCACAGCCCAAAAGTCTAACTCTAGTTGTTACAAGAGCTTGTAAGTCACAGGTTTGGTGTAGTCATTGCTGCTTATAGATCTCCTTGACTAAAGGTCTCTTGTGTAGAAGGTAAATCAGAGCATGTACCTGAGCTGGTGTCTGGGGGGTCTGGGCATGGGTCTGACCCCCAGCCCCACTGCAGTGACACCCTGAGACCTTCATTTCCCTTCTTTCATGTGATTTTTGGCCTAGAGGCATTTCCCTATTCGAGTCATCAGTTAACAACATAAAAACCCGTGGCAAATCCTGAGTGATTCCTTTCAACAGAGAAAATGGGAGGGGAGGGGGGGGGGAAAACAAAGGGGGGAAAAAAAAAGAAAAAGACAAGACAATGCTATTTTAAGGCCCTATTTTAAATCAAGCTAATCTTTGGGAGCAGGAGACTGAGTAGCAATTGTCAGCTGGAGAGCTGAATGTCCAGGATATCCCAGCATGAAATTCAGATGGCTTTCTGGCAGCCTTTGCCTTCGAGTAGAAGATGCAGAATAAGTCTGGCAACCTTCAGGCTGAGCACTTGTAAACAACAGATGTTCATAACTGGAATCTTTTGGAAGAGAAGGGCAGGGAGCAGCATGGATGTCCATGCTTGTAATTCTCAAAACTTGCAGTTAACACTGAGCTGTGTCAGGGAAAATCCAAGGTTGATTGGAATGAGCAGCCTGCAGAGTTCAGCTTTGGTTATCTTAAAAGTGAAATGATTTCTTTGGAGCAGAGATGATGCAGGTTGTGAAGGAGGTGTTGACAAAGGCATTTGGGTCACGTGGCTTCAACTACATTGTCATTATCCTCATTATTATTCATTATAAGAAACATTGTCTTAGGCTGTTTTGTCCTGCGATTCTTTTTGGTGAAGCTGAGTCCTGCACCTATTTTTCTGGGGTCTGTCAAATAGCACCATTTGGAGGGTTTTTCTGTGCATTTGGAAGGTTTTTCTAAGCATAAAACATTCATTTATTCAGTGACCTCCTTGAATGCAGAGAGCCAGGGATCCATGAGCTGGGAAAATCAATGGTTTGTATTCTACTCCTTATGGAAAGCCAATATTCCTACTCCTGCTTTGTGGATGTGGGTTTTGATTTTGTAATTTTGAATCAGCTATTTATTTTGTCATTTTATATTTCAGTCTAGTTGTGGGGAGGTTATTCTGCAAGATAACTTTGCTGCTGTTCCCTTGGAGTGCCCAACTCGGTGTCTCTGGCGTCTGTCGCTCTCTCCCACTTGCTTTAAAGCAGATAAATCTTGGGTTGTCTGCGAGTTCCTTGTCTGAATGAGTAATTTAATTAAGACATTTCAGATACTTGGGGCTCAATCTTCCCTTCTGATCTTTTGAGACCAGCATGAAACCTTTGAAGTGGGAGTTGCATAGGACCCGATCAAGATAACACCCAAGAAACCACAGAGCTTCATACTTTGTGGTTCCTTAAAAATCTCTGCACAACTTCCTCTTCCTGCTCCCAGACACCCCCAATTGTTGGGATCTGCTGTAATTTAGGCTAACCTAAATAAACCCTCCAGATTCACTATCATCACACCATCTTTATAGGAGTATAAATAGTGCTCAAAATAAACCTGGATCTTGGCATCTTTTTCCTCCTCCTCCTCCGAGGGGAAGTTGGAGTGAAACAGTTGGGAATGTTCATCTCCAGATCCTGAAGTTTTGGGTTGATCTCATCAGTTTTACTACTTCAGGCTGCACATGATCCTGCAGGATGTGTGGAAACAGAGCTCACTCTCAGCCATACCCACCAGTCCCTACTGCAGCTCTCCCTTCCCTTTTCCATCCCTCCCTCTGTGGTGACACGAAACTGGAAGCAGATTCCATTTGCCAGCTCCTTTGAGAATTGAAATGGTTAATGAAAATCACAATTTGCCTCTGCCATCTGCTCCTGGTTACGATTCAAAAGGGTCTGTTGTAAACAGTTGTAGAACTTCTGCTCTGTGTTGTGAAAACTGTGGCCGTGTTCCGCCCTGGAAAACGCCGTGTTTTTGGAGGAGCTTGAACACTTAACGTGTGTGTAATTTGAAAGGCTACTTGGAAGGTTGGAAGCAAGTCACTGCCTCTTTCCTTTGCTGTTTCATTTCTGCCTTAAGGCCTGGCATGATCTGTTTGCTGGGACAATTAGCGCTAGCAAATCGTGGAGAAGTTGCATCTCCTTTCCTGTCAAACCTTTGTTGGGAAAACACTGAACCTGTTCAAAGCAAGAGATGGTTTCAGCAAGGCACTGAAGGGGTTAGTGAAGCCACCAGGCAGCAAGAAATGGCAGGAATTTAAAGGAAAGCTCCGAGTGTGCAGAGCTGTGGTTGCCTGAGGTTGAGCTCGGGGCGCTCCCTGCGCATCCCCAAGGTGACAATCCTGCTCGTGGATTGGAAGCATGTGGGCTTGGGATTCTTTTTTCCTGCAGGATGGCCTTTCATGTCTAACCACATGGAGTGTGTCAACAACCCATCTGGCGCCATTAGACACCAGTGATTTTACTCACCAGCCTTTTCATGGGCTCCTGGTATTCCTGCTATGTGCTGCCTTGGAATAGCTTGGGGTGTTGTGGTAGGGCAGCCTGGACAGCTGGGAATTGTCCAGTTAACTATTGCATCTCTTCTGATTTCCCTTGGTGCTTCAGTTTGCTTTGGGAAGCAAAGTTTTTGTACCTGCTCTCTGCTCCTTTGCCTGTTTTCTTGCCCTTGGTCACACCTCCTAGTCCTTGTGGCTCACAAGCTGCTCGTGGTGGGGTTGGACTGATAGCTCACAGTGATGGAGCAGTACCAGGCTCTTAGGGATTTTGAGGCAGGATTTTGAGCAGCTAGGACAAGGTCAGCTGGTGGAGAGTCTGAGTTTTTTTGTTCCTTCCCAAAGCCTTTATGGTAGTTGATTAATTTTCACTTGCTGCAGCTCTGACAGCTTTGGAGGTCAAATACTGACTCAGTGTGTCAAGTGCTTTTATAGCATTGGTGTAAAGGAGAAAACCAACCAACTTTTAACGCCTTTTAGTCCTGTCCTTCATAACCTTCTCTTTACAGCCATCCCCAATAGCATTTTACACAGTTTGCTCCCTGAAAAATGTTGGCAGTGGTGGTTGCTCTTCAGGTGTCCTGTACACCTCCAGCCCAGTGCTGCTGCTTGGAGGAGCTCTGGAGATGCCTTTCCTCCTCCTGCCTTCTCTTTTGTGGAAGAATAAACCCCTTAATGTGTGTATCACCTTCTCTTGTGGTACAGCTCTTCTCTCTGTCTCAGCAGGTGTCAGAGCACACAGCTCCTGCAGCCTGGTCACCACCCAGAGGTTCCCAACTCTATTATCTGGGTCTCAGAGGCTCTAATTAGCTCTCTGGCATATTAAGAGAACCAGCAGTGTGCTGCAAACACTGATTGCAGATGAGGGCATGATTTGATTTATAGAGCTCAACATCTGGCAGCTTCAACCTTGTGCAGTTCTGCATTGGGATCATTCCATCTGGAGTTGTATTTGCAGTGCAGGACATTGGAGTGTGAAGGAAAACAGTCTCGAAATAAAATCTGTTGCCTTCTCATGGTTTATTTTCTATTTCTTTTACTCAAAAAGCCCAGAATCCTTCCTCCTCCCACTAAACACACACTCCAAACCTTGCAGCAGAGTCAGGATCACAGGCTGGAGTCATTCCTGAGCTTTTCATTTTTTTTTTTTTAAGGAACAAAAAAGAAACATCAGGATCAGCTGTTCTGAAACTTCTCCTTTATCTAAAACTATCCATATTGCACCACAAATCCAACCATGGATGGATGTCATGAGAAGGGTAATGAAACTCTGCCCTGGCTTAATTTTCCCATTTTCCTGCTGTCAGACACTTCTTGCAGCAGAGATTGGTGTCCTTTCAAGTGCAGAATATTCCCTTTCCAATGGAAATTAAACCACCTCTCTTTTAAGAGAGGAGAAATCCGATACAGTCACGTACAATAATCAAGGAGAGCTTTGGCTTTGCCCCAGAGAGCTGACTTACTCTTTCCTACAATAAATATTATGGTGCTGTAAACAAATGATAAACAGACCCAGAGAGAAGTAAATGAAGGTTCCACCTGGACCTGTGAGTTCCCAGCACTGCTGGAGGACCAGGGGAGGTCCCTTATCACATCCTTGCTTTCATCTAGGATGAGTTGGTGCCCTAAGAAATGACTTACTCCTTTCAGCAGATGAAATGCTGAGCCAGATAAGCTGAGGTTCCTCTCATCTCGCCTCGTTGCCCTTTGTGTTGCTTCTTTGCAGGGTGCAGAGTGCATCAGCCATAATAAGGTGGAGAGAGTTCAAAGAGGAGAAAACAGAGCCTGTTGTGTGGCTGTTGCTGTCTCATTGGCTCAGGACAGACAGAGATGCTTTCAGATAATTTGGTTTGCCCACAAAACACCCCATTTTGTTCCCTATGCAGGTGCTCTTTAGCTAACTGGGTGCTTGAAATCTTTTTTTTGTGGCTCAGTCCCAAGTGCTGGAGACAGGACTGTGAAACCTGTTGTCAGACACTGGAGCCATCGCTGTCCCTCAGGCACTGATTTAGTCACTAAATCCTGGATTCAGAGGAGGAATTCAATCTTACACTTGGCACAGTGTAAACTGCATTGGCAGGGTCTGTTTGCTGGGGGGGACAAAAGCACATGGCCATGGAGTGAAAGGTAATTGAGGTCTGTTCTCTCTCTCAGCAAATCCACACACTCCATAGCTGCATTTCAGCATTTCTAGAGCATCCTAACAGAAAGGGTTCAGATCCACTTCAGGTAACCTACCCAGTTGTTTCTGTTTTGTTTCCATTACAGGAAGGACCAGAACGTGCTGTCCCCAGTGAACTGCTGGAACCTCCTGCTCAATCAGGTGAAGCGAGAGAGCAGAGACCACACCACCCTCAGTGACATCTATCTCAACAACATCATCCCACGCTTTGTCCAGGTCAGCGAGGACTCAGGGAGACTCTTCAAGAAGGTAACAGAGCTGCAGCACTGACATGTCTGTTTGGTGCTTCTAAAATACACCTCCAGCTATCACTTCTCATGGATCAATTCAGTGTTACCTGGGGCTTTTTTCCTCTTTGTAGGTTGACTTACCTTGGATTTCTTCAGTGATTGGATTTTAGTATTTTAGGGCTTTCCCACATGTGGTCAGTTGAGATTTGTTGGGCTGATTTAACCACATGTGGTCAGTTGTTGGTCTAAATTCAGGCCATGTTTTTTTTCCTCTTAACGTCCTCACGGTTTTGTGTGGATGTTAAAACTTTGATTAATTAAGCAGAAATGCTTCAGGTCTTCAACTCTGAACATAAGAATAGCTCTCTAAAGGCAGAATTATATATGTCATGGAGGAGAAACTACTGTTAATATTAGGGGGAATTCCTACCATGCTGGATAACAAAAGGATATATTGTCCTGGAATAAGGAGAAAATGAAGCTCAAGTCTCTTTTGTTAGCCTTGTCCTCTTTCTCTCCCCTTGATTTGCACCTGGGAAGAAAGGTGGGACAGTGTGGGAGGGTTTTTCTCTCAAGAATCTGTTCTTCCAGTTAAAGAAACACAGTGTGGAGGCTTTGAAACTGCTGTTCAGTGCTAATGTCTGGTCCCTTCAGAGATTTGCTGATGGCTGGAACATCTGCTGGTTAACATGTTGAAATCATTGCAGCTCTCACTTGGAAAGGCCTTTCCTCTCCCCTCACTCCACACCCCCTTGCAATGTGTCATGAGCTTGGGGAGTTATTTCTCCTCCTGCCAGGCCTGGGAAGGAGGTTACAGAAGGACTTGAGCCTTCTAAAGACTATTTTGTGGCATCTCACCCCAAATCCCAACACCTCTGTGAGAGAAATGGAAGGGGAGCACTTGTGATAAAAAGACTGTAGTCTACTTTCATGTCTTTTCTTTGCCCTCTGTGTTAGTTTTTAGATTAAAAGAGTCATGTGAGTGTGTGTGTCAAATTAAAACCTGTTTGGGAGTCAGCAGGAGTTGGGACCTTGTTGGCTTTTCATGCTGTCTTGGTGGTCTTTTGAGATCTCTTCAGGAGAAAGTGTTCAGCTGTTTCTTAGCCTCTCTGTATTGCTTTAACTGATAGAGTCTATAAAATGCAGTTTGTTTAGGCTGCTAGAAAATGAACAATGCTCAATATGGTGTGTGGTATTTCATGTCAAGATGCACTGGAAGGAGCAGCATCTTGTGTGTTACCTGGAGAGCAGGATTTGTTTGCTCTGTTGCAGCAGGTTTTTGTGTGTGTTGTCATCTGATTTCTGTGGAGGAATGAAAACCAGTGCAGGTGCAGTGTGGTGTTCCCTGTCCTCTGCCTCTTCCTGGAGCTTTTAATGGGGTATGAAAAATATATTCAACTTTTACATCCTGTTTCTCTTACACTTCTTAATTTAAGTCATTGCCCAAGCAGAGGAGGAATCTTCTCTTTTTCAAGTAAAGGCCTTTTTGACCTTTTAAAACTTTCTGGTAATTACATTATGGTTGATTAGATACTTACACAGGATTACTGAATGGCAGTTACTCTTCAATTCCTCTAATCCTTCCAAAGGAGAAGTAATCTCCCCACTGAATTTCAACAAGGGCTGTACTTGAGCAGGGTGGCCAGAAAATGCCTCAGCAAAGTAGTACATGGAAACTGATATTATCCCAGTTTGGCTGGAAATTGCCATCTACATTTTCAGCCCCTTATAGAACAAGGTAAAACCATGTTTATACTTTTATTTTGGATAGTAGGACTTGAGTAAGAACAACAAACCAACAACAAAATACACCTCTGGTTTCTTTCTCACAGACCAAGGGCAAACTCTGTGTTAATTCCTGCAAATAAAAGGTGTTTGTTGCTAAATTCCAACTGCTTGTTGCCTGTTTGCCAGGAATTCCAACCTGGCTGAAGGCCAAAACAGGTATTGATTACTAGTGATTACTATTCCACTTGTGCTGGGTGGTTAAAACAAAAGTTGCCTCCTCTCTTACCAGGCTGATAAATAGAGAAATTTGGCTAAGTTGGCAGGTAATGTCTCTGTGCCATGCTGCAAACCCTTCCATGGAGCTGTGGAAGGCAAATTTGGAGATCCCAATCCAACCCCAAGTGTGATGGAGCTCTGAAGGGCATTGCTGAATGGCTGTGCTGCTCCAGCTCAGCAGAGTTGTGTCATTTCTCCAAAGATCTCGTTAGCCAAGCCATGTCAGAGAAATAACACAGGAGCTTGGGATATACTCTTTTGCATTGGAAATTCTAGGGTTGGGAATTGTGCTGCCAGTTGTAGTTTGGGAGCTCTGTCCTTGTTTCATATTAAAATCAAGGTCACTGTGATTTGAAAGTCTTGAGAAACTTTATTTTTTTGCCCTTCTGTTTGGAAAATAGCTTCTAAAAAAAAGTTAGCTGTGTGTCAGGCTGGTTAGAGGTGATCTAATAACTCACATTTAGGAGCTACTCACTGGGTTATAAATGATGCTGTGGAATACAGAGAGATACAGAGACCCTCATCTGCTGAGGGCAGATGAAACAAAATCCTCAGGCATCAGATCCTTTTCTTGGGCCATGTATAATTTAGGGCTGTCTCAGATTGCTGTTTTGTGTCATTCTGGGATTGAGCAGGTAAGATGGGAATGACAGGCAAGACAGAAAGGATGTCCTTGAGGTCCCTTTTGTTGCTAAACTCTTGAGTCGCTGTATCTCCCACTGTGTGAAGTGGAGAGAGGTTTCAGGCAAAGATCTAAGTACAACATGCAGCTGTAATCCAGCCTGGAGGCAGCAAAGGGCCTGGATGGCTGTGATAAGGTCTGTGCTGGGGAGGAAACACATCCTCACAGCAGAGGCAATGCAGGGGAAGAGGTGGGAACTGGTTGTGGTGCAGCTGGAGCAGCACAGAGCCTGAGATGGACACACCAGGTCCTTCTCTGTCCAGCCCAGCAGCAGAAGTGGTGGCAACGTGGGGTTTGTCTCTTCTGGTGACTGAGGAGAGGAATCCTCAGGCTGAGATTCTCACTCTTGGACCCCATGGACCATTACATGAAGGTCCCAGCAGTGCTGATGCTTAGGTGTTGATGGGTTTCTCTCAAGTTGCTGTCTTAAAATCAGTGAACTTCCCAAATTCCAGTGGTTGTTCCTGCATTACACCCAGGTTTTCAACGGGTTCCTCTTGGCAGTGCTTGGATCTGCAGTGTCCTGGGAAGCCTGTGTGGCTGTGGCTGTGGTTCACAGTGTCTCTGCCTGTGTTTTGTGGTGTAGAGATCCCTCTCCAGGGCTCTGTTCCCATGTGGAGGGTCTTGATTGTTTGAGTGTTGGATGGAGACTTGCCAGCCACTTCAAAGGTATCTGTGCTGATAAGAGAAGCTGTGTTTGCTGCCAAAGCCAGCACTGAAGTGCTGCTGGATGAGCAGTGTGTATCAGCCCCTTTCTTCCTGCCTCTTGGATGTGTTTGCTGCAAAACCTTTCTGTGTCTGGGCACTGGGGCTGCACCAAACATGGGCTTAGATCTTGGTGGAAACACCCAGCCTGAGCTGTAGGTGTTCCTGGAGCACTGTCCTCTTTCTGTGCCCTTTGTTTTGGTTCCTCCTGAGGGATCACTTCTACATCTCACTCAAAGATGCTGTCGACCAGGGACTTGCTGCTGTAGCAGTCCTGGGAGTGAATCCCAGTGGTGTCAGTGGGGATCTGGGATTTGACCCCAGGGATGGTGTCAGTGCAATTCTGTGCTCCTGCAAAGGAAAGGGAAGATTAATGGTGAAATAACTGCTCTCTGGAGCAAGTCAAACCAGGGGGGAACCGATGGAATTGTCCTCATAACAAATTGTTACACCTTGGGAAGGAGGTGATGTGTTCTTGTTTGTCCAGCAGTTAATGATTTAGCCCTGGGCTCTGTAGGAGGTTGAACTCTCAGGCCTGTGTGTCACCCTGTGTTGCTATTCTGGTCACCTCTCCCTCTCCTGGAAGATCATCCTGCTTTGATGTCTGTTCTCCTGCACACTCCTTTTCATTCCTTTGTGGGGAGCACTGCTTTGATTTCTTCCTGCTTATCCTCCTTCAGCGTGGCCCTTTTATTTATTTATTTCTGTATTTCTAGGTCTCTCTATATATGTGTTCAAAATATTCTTCCATTTGAGCCGATTCCTATTTTGATTTTCCCTTTTCCCCTGTCATCCTCTCTTTAATCTGACCCTTCATTTCTCTGCACAGTACAACCTTTCTGCTTCTTGCATAGTTATCAGCTTTTCTTGCCTCCAGATGTATCTTTTGAGTGGGATCCCTTGGGATTATTTATACATGTATAGCCTTTGGAGCAGCAGCCTCTTTAATTTGGTGCCTTTAATCACTCCTTCTCCGTTGTCTCTTTGAGATTTCAAAGCCTGATAATCTTGTTCAAATGTAAGGAAGAAAATCATCTTTTAAAATGAACGGACTGTGGAAGCCTCAGTGACTTGGAGCAGTTTGTGAACAAACTGATTTCTTTGCAGTTGGGTGGATTTGACCAAACTGTGAAGGAATTAGGAGAGGTTAATAGGCAGAAAGGCAGATTGGTTCTGTGTGTGCAGAGAGCCCTTGGGACAGGTACCAGCACCTGCCTGGTCCTTCTGGCTTTAAACACACACCTTCTGCTCTGTTTTGAGCTGGGATGCTCCCTGGGATGCTCCCTGGGATGCTGAGAGCAGTGGTCCTTCCTGCCCTGTTCTCCACCTGCTCCAGATGGAATAGAGTCCTCTTTGGTGAGACACTGGCACAGGTTGCCCAGGGAGGCTGTGGCTGCTCCAACCCTGGCAGTGTTTTGTTCCAGGTTGAATAAAACCTTGAGCAACCTGATCTAGTGTCCCTGCCCAGGGCAGGGGTTGGGGCTGGGATGATCTCTAAGGTCCATCCCAACCCCTAAAATTCTATGAGTCTGTGATAAGGGAGATCCAAACAACAAGTGCCTCACAGGGGCATGGAGTGATAGGACAAAAGGGAATGGCTTTAAGCTGAAGTAGAGGAGTTTTAGATTTGGTATCAGGAAGAAATTTTTCCCTGTGAGGTGCTGAGGCACTGGCACAGGTTGCCCAGAGCAGCTGTGGCTGCTCCATCCCTGGGAGTGTTCCAGGCCAGGATGGATGGAATCAAGTACCAGGGACAGGGAGCAGTGATTGTCCTACAAATCTTGCCTTGAGAGCTCAGCATTCCTTTGCACTGCTGTATCCACTAAATGTGGGATATTTCTAGGCAGAAAACCCTGTGAGGCATCAAGAAAACAAAACTGAGGATTAGAAATTCGCTTCCCGTTTAACACTTTTGATGGTGGGGGAAAAAAAAAAAAAACCCAACCCAGTTTATCTACTAGTCCACTGCAGGGTGTTTGATGTGAAATGGAAAATCCACAATGAGTTGGTTAAAAGCCTTGCAGTAATCAAGGAAGAAGAATTATTAATTCTCTTAAGGGGTCTGTGCTTGCTATGACCTACTTTACAGCTGCAGTGTGTCTCCCTTGCTGCATTGGAACCAGAGTGTGACAAACCACCCAGGGGGGAGCCATGCACATGAAAGAAACTGTGCTGGCTAAATGCTGGGCATTTGGGAAAGTATTTTTCCATCCCACTGTAAATACATAAACATTCCAAATGCCATAGTAAAACTCTCACTGAAGTGCAGAGTTGGTGTGTATGTACTAAATCCTTTCTAGCATCCTTACCCACTTCATCTTCCTCTGCCTTAGGTGCCTCAGGAAATTGTGATATTCAGTTCTTTTTCCCCCAAAATTAAAGGAGACAGAGGCCTCTTGTGAAATGACACTTCTCCCTGGGGAAATGAAACCTGCTTTTCCTACCTGCTTATTTTTAGAACAGGTGGAAAGGGGAAACGGAGGAGTGAAATAATTCATGTGCTGCACTTAGATCTGAGTTAGCACTGTGTAAATCTGCTCCCGAGGGAGAGATTTGATTCCCTCACCTGTAATGGGGAGGGATGGTTTGTGTTTCACTGCCAGCACCTTGTGCCCAGGCAGATAGTGATGCCACCAGAGCCTGGTGCCCTGGTGATGCCCTGAACACCAAAGGTTACTGCTGGAGGAGTTTTACAGTGTATGTTAAAATCATAAACTGTCTCAAATTGGATGGGACCCATAAGGATCATCAAGTCCATTACAAGAGCATGAAGTGCCAGGACAAGGAGAAATGGATTCAAACTGGAAGAGAGTAGGTTTAGATTGGATATTGGGAAGGAATTGTTCCCTGTGGGGTGCTGAGGCACAGGTTGGACAGGGCAGCTGGGGCTGCTCCATTCCTGGGAGTGTTCCAGGCCAGGTTGGACAGGGCTTGGAGCAACCTGGGCAGGTGGAAGGTGTCCCTGCCCATGGCAGGAGGTAGAACTGGATGAGCTTTAAGGTCTCTTCCCACCCAAAACATTCTGGGATTCTATGATAAGTCCAAATGTCTCTGCTGCTTATATGGACGTTCTGCATTTGGCCCTATTTAATGTGAAGCTAATCTGTGATTATTCCATTTTCTTTCTTTCTAATTTCCTGGATGCTTCCCCTGTCCCTCACCACAGAAGTGTGTGATCACCTCGATTTCTCTGAGGTGTGAATCCAGGTCAGGCAGAAATGAGGTGAGAGCTCCGTGACACTCCAGGTCATTCCTCTGACTCATCTCTCCAGTTGGTTTTTCCTAGAGATACATCAGAGCCCTTGGAAAGTGGATTTAAGAGGAAGTTGGTAGCACAGAGCTGCTGTGCAGAGCATGAAAACTGTGATCAGAATTGCAGAACATGACTCCAACATGTTCCAGGACTCCACCACGTGCTGGTAGGTCGTGCCACCTCTGGAAGCCTGTTGGACATGTGGCTCCTTCAGGGAGGGCAAACACAGCTGGATCACAGCCAGAATGAATGAAAATTGCTTGGTTTGGTGGGGTTGAGTGCCTGAAGCCCCAGATTCAATAGGATCAGCATGGAATTCTGCAAGAAGGAGAAGAAATGGAGCTCCTGTGACAAGGCTCAGTGTAGGAATGGCTTTGCAGAGCACAGTATTCTGCTGTGAGAAGGCAAATTCCTTCTTGCTGACATGGTGGGGGAACAAATCACTAGTGAAACGGTGGAAAAAGCTAGAAAATGCAGCTCTAATTTAAATATGACTGCCCAGTGCATAATGCATCATTAAACTGGGGAGTGATGCTCTCTCACCCAAAATAGGCATTTGTGTTAGGTGACACAGATTTTGTTTTCCAGCTTCTCTTTAAATTCTGGAGAGCTGGAAGCTTTAGGAAGGAGTCTGTACAGAATTCCTGCTCTGAAGGGCCATTTGAGAGTGGCTGAACACTTTATCCATGGAATTTTGGGAGAAATCTGCATGACACTTACCCAGGTTTGGGTGGGTCACAGGCCTCATTGAGGGAATATCCTTGTAAAATTAGGGATGTATTCATAACAAATGGATTGAGCTGCTGCTGGTGATGGAGTATTTTACCCAGTGAAGCTTGTGGATGGTTTAGATGAGATCACATTTGCTATTGCCTGTGAAGGAGTTAAAGGCAGGATTGAGCAGGAAAAAAAAAATGACATAGAATCTACCTATAAAGAACTCTAAACTTTAATTAGCAAGTTCTATTTAAGTGCTCCATGGAGCCTAGAAGACTTTACCTGGCAAGCCTTGTCTTTAACAAGTTTCCTAAGCAGAATTTAAGCAACACATAATAAATACTGTGTTGGAACATTGATTCAAACGAATAAAAAGGGATCTGGCACTTCTGCCCATTTCCTCACTGCTCACAGCAAGAACCCATTCCACTTGCCTCCCAGTTCCCTCTGTTGATTCACAAAACATGGGAATATGGAGTGTTCTCCACCTATGTATATTTAATTATTGCTTTACAGAAGGTGGAGAGAGCTCATCTTGTTCATGAGTGGTTGTAGAACCAGCACATTTGGGGTCCACTGGCCCTGACTGACAGAATTTTAGGCAACATATCTGATAAAATCTCTTATCTCTGTGTGTTACACATTCACCCACTGATGGTTTGAGCCCTTCCTGCCTCGCTGGGGTTGAGTTTATAGGGAAGGCACCTCGTGAACTCGGCGGAATGTTTGTTTTGAAGCTGTCCCCATCTTTCCTATCAGATCTGGAACGACCTCACTGGGCCTTGAGATGCAGGGCATGAAATGTTGACAAGCATTCCTCAGCTCTCCTATTTATTATCCCCCCCTAAATATTTGGAAGCTGAAGTCGTTAATGTCTGTTGGAATGCGGAACAGCCCAGCCAGTCCTGCAGCAGATCCCAAAAAACATCTTGATTAAATTAGAGGGGAGGTGGAGGGGAGGAGAGCTGGAACAAAGAGGCTGTTGAGAAGCTGGCACAGAGTGCTGGGAATTTATGTTCCAGCCAGGGGTGGCAGCAACCTCCAGCTCTGCACAGGGTGCAGATGCACCCTGTGGTAACAAAGGAGTGTGTGTGCACGTGTGAGTGTGTGTGTGGTTGTGTCTGTGCTCACACACACTTAGGGCAGCTCCTCTGGGCTGAGGGCAAGGGCAGCTGGAGGGAGAAGCATTGAGGATGCAATTGGCACTCCTGTCACCAGCCTCATAGGATTTCCTTGGGTGCTGTGGGTAGTTTTGCTGATTTGCAGAGGGAAGGGAAGTGTTGTTCACTTCACAGGTGAGAAGCTGCAGGTCTCCTGCCCTCTCCATGCCCATGGTGGTTCCCATGCTGTGCCACCTTCCAGGAGCATCAGTGATGCTTATCCAGCTCCATCATCAGGAGGAGAAGTGTTTAGCTCTGGTGGGATGAGGAGACAAGGTTTGGGGGATCTCCCCTGCCCATGCACATACAGTTTATTAGTGGAGATGAGCTAAGATTCTGTTGGACAAGCCCTTTGAGAGGTCAGGTGGACTCTACTTGCAGGTAGGGTATTATTATCTGTGCCAATTGATCAGATTTTCTTCTCTTTATTGCCTGTTCCTGGAAAATTGCTTGCAAACAGATTCATTCTAAAGTGGGTCTGCCTCTGCAAAGCATGATATGGAATTTGATGTTGAGGTACCTGGAGATGTTTGTGACTGTGGTTGGTTTTCCTTAATGTGCATTTCACTTGTAATTCCATGCCACATTCCAGCATGGTCCTGGAATCTCTCATGCCTCTATGGCAGCAGTTGGGATCAGCAGCCTTTACTCTAACTGCACTTTGAACTCCCTGGGAATTCTGGAAGTTCTTTGTGCATCACCTCCACCTCCCTCTACAGCACTTAGCCAACAACCTTTTTCTAGTGTCTAAACCATTTTCTTCTAGCTTCCCCAAGCTTTCCTCCAGTGTATTTTCATTTATCAAGGTCAGCTAGCTCAGCTTTTTTCCTCTGAACCTTTTTTTTTCTCTTTTTTGGTGGAATCAGTGCAGGAACAGCATTACATTAACAGTAATCATTGCACAGCTCTTGTTTTCGTGGCCCCTGTGATCTATCTTACCTTCATCTTAATGGAAGGATTTTTCCAGTCCAGCAATCCAGCAGCTTCTTTCTTGAGAGCTCATTTGGAAGCACAAAGAGGTTTGTGTTTTGACAATTTGGCACTTGTGCATCTTCTTTTCTTCTCCAACCTGAATATACATTAAAATATTCATTTTAATCTCTTTCGCATAATTGATGCTTCAGCAGTTTGTACAGTGAATGAGCAATTTTATGCAAGGAATAAGCAAATGGGCTGAAAAGAGCTGGGTGAAAGGCAGATGATTGGGCTGGTCCAGGCAGTTTCCCCAGCAGAGTGTTGCTGAAAAGCTCCTTCTGTGTGAAAAGTTCAGGCTTTAAACCAGACCCAGCCAGTCACTTCCATTAATCATCTCCATGTGGAGGGAAAGGCAGAAAAAAACCTTTACAACCTATGTCTGTAGTGATGAGCAGCAGCTTCAGCTTTTTTCTGCTTTCAGAGGTGGAAAAACTAGAGATGTGTTTCTGCAAACTCCCTTGGAGGTTGGTGTAAGTGACCAGTTGGGATTGGGTGGAGGTTGGGGATCACCAACTTCTTGCTTTGCTGTAAATCAGAGACTCCACACAAGGCAGGATGTTCTCCTTTGTCAGCATTTGTGTCAGATGCTTTTTTCCAGCAGCACATCTACCCACCTGGGGAGCAGGGCTAGGAATATGGGGTTGGAATGATGGAAAACGGGAAGGATTGGACCATGGATGTTTGTGCATCCCATGGTGCTGCCAACAATGCGATGCCAGGTCTGAATGGATCACAAAACACAGACACAGTCTGAAATATCACCACTTCCAGCTTAAACACACTCTGAGCACTGCTGAACTGCACTGTATTCAGAAAAGGACAATTTAAATTTACGTTGTGGAATCTTTCTCTTTTGGCTTTGGAATTTATCAGTTACATTCATGGGGTTTTGCCTTTTTTTTCTCCTCGTGGTGTAGTGTAATCTTGCCTTCCTAGGCAGAAATGGTGGTTTAAGAGTGGCTTTGTCTGCATTACCTCTTTATCTTTTCCTGTAACTTTGGAGGCATAAATAATCTTGAATTTATCACATTTGCCTGACCCAGTAGATAGAACATACTCCTGACACAGAGCGTGAAGGTTCCATCATGCAAACGCTGCTGGAGGCAGCGACTGAATAAACCCCATAAACTGACCAAAGTTATCCTTGTTATGTCTTGCCTTCCTTATCCTGCCTTTTCCAGCTTCCACACCAACCTATCCTCCATCCCCAGTCTTGCTTGATGCTGCTAAAATGGGCAAATCTGTGTTTTCAGGCTTGAAGGTT
This sequence comes from Acanthisitta chloris, assembly GCF_000695815.1. Lineage (NCBI taxonomy): Eukaryota > Metazoa > Chordata > Aves > Passeriformes > Acanthisittidae > Acanthisitta > Acanthisitta chloris. The sequence continues at coordinate 30,116 of NW_008673247.1, forward strand.
GAAAACCTCAAGTTCTCTGGAAATTTCCATCTTCATACTCAAAAGCTTTTCTGACTGTGCCTATGGAACATTTCAGTTTATTAATACTGTTGGTGCAACATGACCCTAAGTGGCTCTGGGCTGGGCAGGGATTAGATTTGCCAGCATAAATAGTTGTGCTTAATTGGGCTGAAATGATTTGGGGATGCTCCGCACTCACTTCCGTCACCTTTTCCCATCTTCCCCAATTAACTTTCATTTCTCTGTTCTGTTGCAGAGCAAGGAAGTGGGACTGCAGCTCCAGGAAGACTTGATGAAGGTCTTGAATGAACTCTACACGGTAAATCCAACTGACTTCTTGGCCTCCTTTCAGGCAGGAGGAAATTTGACTTCTCCCACCAAGATATAAGTGCCTGCAGTTTCTGCAGTTCGAGGCAGTTTGTGTTCACCATCTCTAAAGCACCACAAATCCCTTTTTTTTTTCACTCTAGCCTTATGTGGTTTCAGTTCTGGGTTGGCTCCTCAATGGTCTCACCTTCAGGGATGGTTTTAAGAGTAGGAGAGAAGGGAATGCTCAGGTTTGTGTGGTGTGAACATGCAGAGAGCAGCACGTGGCTTCAGCTACCAGTTTGTTCCTCGACTCCTTCAGCAAACTACTCCCTTGAGAGTAACAGTTTTCCATCAGTGCTTTCTGCTGCTCAGGAAATCCACTGGAGACCCCAAGGAAGAGCCACTGCCTGGGGAGGGAGGAGGAATGAACTCCTAAGAGTTCATGTGCTGCTTGGAGACTTCTTTTGTCACACAGATGAATGGCAAAGCCTCTTGTTTGACTCAGTTTTTGCTTTCTGCAGCTGTTGCTGAGCTACTTCTCTTTTAAAAGCAGAACTTAGACATGGCTTGCACACTCAAAATGTCTTTTAGTTTGTCCTTCCTTCCTGAGACTTTGGGTCATGACACCGAGGTACTTTTTCTAGCAAGAGTTGATCCAGGGATGCTGCTCAAGCCATAGAGTGTTGACCTGGTGATGAAATGGTAGAGTATTCCTGGGGTTTCCGTGAAATATTCATCTGAATAAAATGTGTGGAAGGGAAGTGTTTCATTGCCATTACAGGCAAACATTCAGACTAATCAACACTGCCTGCTCTAGAAATTATTTATTATTTGAGGGCATCATCTGGTGCAGCTTTTGAGTCATGTCCTTGGATTGGATCCTGAGGAAGAGCTCAGATCTCTCTCTAAACACAGACTTTGAGGAACTGGGATTGGTTTCTAATCCAAGTTCACCTGGCACTGCAGGGATGAAGTGGCTGAGTTTGTGTGTTCACACACACATACATCATCCCCTCTCTGTGCCAGGCTCTGACAGGTCATTGAGCCAAATCCTCAGTCCTGATCATTTCTCCATCCCTGGAAGGAGGAATTTCCAGCATTCAGCCTCTGACAAACAAAGTGACTGAGGATTTTTAGTGTCAATGCTGAGAACTCAAAATCTAGTGATTCCTTCCTTCTGCTGCACAATTTTAAACTGTCCCTTCACCAGAAAAAATTCCTTTGCCTTTAGAAAAACCACATCTGGTGATACTAAAGGACATTTCTTGCCGGACTCAAAGCAATTTCACCAGGGATTAAATTTAGTGGTACTTTGAGAAATACTTCCACCTCTGTGTCTCTTGTGTTTGACTGGACGTGGCACTCAGTGCTCTGCTCTGGTGCCAAGGTGGTGATAGGTCACAGCTTGGACTTGATGATCCTTTTCCAGCCTCAGTGATTTTGTACCCAATGGATGAGCAGAATCCTTGATTTTGGCCAAACGATGTGGGTGCAAGTCTTTACTTTGTCCACACAACTAAAACACAGGGGGTTGTTACACCCTGTAATTTTTTGTCTTGAATTGTCCTGTGCCAGTGTTGCCCTCAGCAGCCTCCAGTGAGCCCCCAGTGTCCCCAGACTGGGGCAGGCAGAGCCTGTGGCTGATAAACCCATTACAGCTGTGATTTCTCTTTCTGCTTCTCTTGCTTTCTGCCAGTTCCACTTTGAGGGATAGAGGAAAAGAAACTACTTTGCATCTATTATTATAAACCCCTGCTTGACAGTCTTGAGCATATGCAGGAGCTGGAAGTGCCTGTGTGTAAATTATTCAGCACTGGCTGCATTCACATTCCCTTTCATGTTTAAATCCAAGGTCTCTTTATATCTGAGGAGCTTTGCTGATCACTGCAGGGAGAGAGCATGAGTCCTACTTACGTAGAATGGTGTTGTGTTGTGGTGCAGAGTAGGTGAAATAAGGTATAAACTGTTTTTCAGCTGAAATAAATCCAATGACCTGCAAGTGATGTCTTCACTGCTGGAATGACACTCTTGGGGTGACTATGCAATTGCATTTTCTTGCCCCTATCAGAATGATACCAGAAGAGTTTGGTTTAGTGTGGCTTCAATTGCTTTACATTTGTGGAGAAAACACCTGGTTTATATATCATGTCCTTTGGATTTTTTGATTCTGGTTTCTTAACACAAAGCTAGACATGAACATCCTGTGAAGCAAATGTGGGTTTGCAACTTTGGGGGGATAATTACCTATATTTATTTATAAAAAACAGGCTGTAATAGAACTTGTCCATTTAGTGTAGTGTCTAGGTCGTCCCTAAAGAAAAGAACCACATTCTTTTATGAGTATTTTTTATTACATAAGGTGAGCACAAGGACTTTGATGTCCCAAATTTGCTTTAAACAAGTGGAACCTGAGTTGCCTTTGCAGTCATTGTGTTGAGACACGATTTACATACAGTTCCTGGAGACTTGGGATGTTTAAAGGGCTGATTCATCCAGATGAAAGACTGATAGGCATCCCTTCTGAAACCTTACCTGCTGATGAAAAGCTCTCGTTCCCAACACTGGCATATCATTTTCTTTGAGTAGCAAAGGAGGTTGGATTTAGTCAGGATCTTTTTTTGGGTTTCCTGCCTCCTTTATTGGATTGTACAAGAAGGCACATGCCAAAGTTAAACAAAGCAGCAGCTGCAAAATAATCCACTTTGATTTCAGATTCATTTTGAGAGCTACACTCGTTCCTGCCTCTTCTGTCCTGCTTTTGTGAGCTGGGAAATTTCCCTGAGTGTTTTTCCAGTTGAGATGTTTCAGACTAACCACCAGCTCTGCCTTGTTGGGCTCTGACTGCATCTCTGTCGTTTCCTGCAGGTTATGAAAACCTACCACATGTACAATGCTGACAGCATTAGTGCTCAGAGCAAGCTGAAGGAGGCAGAGAAGCAGGAGGAGAAGCAGATTGGGAAGTCAGTGAAGCAGGAAGACAAGCAAACTCCACGTTCCCCTGACTCAACATCCAATGTCAAGTTTGAAGAGAAACACGTTCGGCGAAGCTCTGTCAAAAAGATAGAGAAGATGAAGGAGAAGGTACTTGCAGACTCATCAGGTTCAAGCAAATAGAAGGGGAGGAGTTATTTTTGAATGGATTTAGGCTCTGGAAGGACCAAGTCCACTCTGGTGGTGCTGGAGCTGGGCCTTAACCTCATAAACTCACCTTGTTCCTTCATTCTTCCCTCACTCACCCACAGTCTTAAGGGAATACTTCGAATCCAAAGCTGTCTAGTATAGAAATGCTTAAAAACATCTAAATAATTAATCTACATTTTAAGCCATGATAAAAGTGGAATCCAAATGAACAAACCCTGTGTGAGCAGATTGGTTCAGTGCTCTCTGGTGTTACTGAGGGTGCTGCTGTGCCTCCTGCACCTCTTTTTAAACTGTGTTCTCTTTGTGGTTCTCTTTCAGCGCCAAGCAAAGTACACAGAAAACAGACTGAAGGCAATCAAGGCAAGAAATGAGTATCTGCTGGCCCTGGAAGCCACCAATGCTTCAGTGTTCAAGTATTACATCCATGACCTGTCTGATCTCATTGATGTAAGTGCTAATTTCATTGATGTAAGTGTAATGGAGGCCAAAAGTATTTCCTAAAGCTGCTTTGAACTTGCTTGGAAAAATACATAGAATCACAGAATTATCCTGAGCTGGAAGGGCCCACAGGGATCATCAGTCCAACTGCTGTCCCTGCACAGGACAGCCCAAAATCCCACCCTGTGCCTGAGGGTCTTATCCAAACACTCCTGGAGCTCTGCCAGGCTCTGAGCACTGCCCTGGAGAGCTGTTCAGTGCCCAAACACCTCTGGGGGAAGAACCTTCTCCTGCTATCCAACCTAAACCTCCCCTCACACAGCTCCAGCTGCTCCCTCAGGTCCTGTCACTGCTCACCAAGGAGAGCATATTTGAAGCCCCTCAGCATTCAGAGGAAATCAGTTCCACCCCAAATCTCTGCTCTGTGACCACTCAGACAAGGCAGTTAGGAAAGCTGAGGTTGCTCACAGGGAGGTAACTCCCCCTCAGCCTGCAGAGCTCGAGTGCCACACGCACTGCACACGTTGTGTCTGGGTCAGTGACTGTTGCTGGATCCCATTCCATTTGCCAAGACCTTCCCAGTGCTGTCACTGCTGGAAACACTCAGCTGCAGAGCCTGGAGGGAGCTGCTCTGTCGGAGCAGGGAGTAATGAACACAAGTGTCTCTAGACACAGGCAGTAAAGAGCACTCAGCTCACTATTAATTACTCAGCTCTTACAATAACTAGCAGCCTATAGAACACATTTGCTCAGCTGATGAGGAACTCTCCTGGAGTGCTCTCCTGCCAGGTGTTGATTTAAACCTGTCCCGTGGAGGTCAGGCCTGGCAGGGGGAGATGAGCCTGAAAAATACTGTTATTTCCCAGTGTCATGTTCTGCAGGATTGCTGCAACTGGGTTGTTTATCCCTGCTGCCTTTTTAGGAGACCTGTTTGGGTTAAGATCTGCTCAACCTTAATTGTGTGGTCTTGGTTCTTTAACAAATGATACTTATTGTATATATATTTATATTGCAGCGTTGATTGGGATTAATTTCACTGACATCAGCCTAACTCAGTTGTCTTAGTTTTTTCTCCTAAGTCCTCCCCCAAATCCTGCACATGTGCTTGGCTGAGCTGTGTGTGTGCTAGGAGTGCATTGGGATCAGTCAGAGTGAAGAATCCAGTTGGATTTCATAAGCCCATAACAATTTTTAAGCACAGCCATGAGCTGTTTTAAGCAGTACATGACAAATGTAGGTGATCCAGGAAGTGTTGCTCTCCCTGGACAGTCCCAGCTATCTCTGGGCATGGTAAGCAGTGGTGCAAGACAAGGAGCCAAACTACATCAGTCCAGGGATTTGTCACTGTTCTTATAGAGGAGCCAGTGTGGCTCTGGCTGAGCCCATGCTAACCCCCCTGAAGCACTCAATTTAACACCACATTACAAATCCTCATCAGTTTGAAACTCAAAGTATTATCTGCCCTGTTTTCAGGAGGCATGGAAAAACGTGGGATTGTCTGGGAGCACAGGAGATGGAGTTGAGTTATCTCATTGTTCAGACACAGGGAATACAGATATATTAATGCCTTTGATCCTGAAGGCTCAAAAATTAGCAGTTAGAACCAGTGATGGTTATCTGAACCGTCTGACTTAAATAAAAATGGGATTTTTTTCAGCCAGGCTGTAACACTTTGACTCCATTTAATCCTTGGGTGATAGTGAATTCTGAAATAGAATGTAAAAGTCATCTTCAAAGTTATTCACAAGTAGATTGTGTTAGGCCAAACAGCATTAAACTCGTCACGTTTACACTGCTCATGGTGTTCCCTCTCCAGTGTGTGTGGAAGGATAACAGGGAGTTAATTCTTCACTGAGAGCTCAGAGCAATAAATTGCTCCTGACATAGCCCAGTAGTTTTGAGTTTCCTGACTTTGGGGACTGAGGCAGCTCTTTGATGCTAATGAAATATTACAGTAATGGGGAAGTTTGCATTAACTCATATTTATAAAAGGGTCACTGGGACAGGATTGAAAAACCCAGATAAAAACGTGTGTGTGTGAGTCCCAGAGCTTACTGTGCTCTTCTAGGAATAGGTATTCCAGTGCTGTTTCCTCCAGGATCTCCTCCTTTCCCTTCCAAATGGAAATTGCCTTTTAAAGCAAAGGCCTTTTTTTCTCTTGAAATCTTCTATTTTGGGGCTGTTGGAAAGCTGCTACGAGGCAAAGGGTTAATCAGCTGTCACGTTGGGAAGTGAATCTGAATGAGTGATCATTAAATTCTTATAAAAAATTGATTTCCTTTGAGAACGATTCCATCAAACATTTATATAACCCAGAAAAAGGGATGGCAGGGAGGGACATTACAGACATGGAACTCTGGACTTTGAAACTTGAAGGTTTCTTCAAGTGGGGGTGTGAGCTGGGAAGTGGTTTCTGGCTTTGGTACAAAGCCAGACCACTTTGTCTCAGTGGGATGTGACAGATCAACTCCCTCTTGGCTTCCCAGTCCCCTCAGCGTGATCCTCTTGTGCAGCAGCTCCTCTTCCTTCTGGGAATGGATGAGACTGGAGATGAGGAGAACAGAGAGGACCAACTGGTCACACTGGGAGGCTGCACGACCTCCTGGCCCACAGCTGGGATGGTGTTTCATCACCAGATCAAGACAAGAGGAGGAAATAACTGGAGAGGGTCCAAAGATGCTGAGGGGTCTGGAACAGCTTTCTGATGAGAAGAGACTGTGGGAGCTGAGCCTGGTTAGTCTGGAGAGGAGAAGAGTGAGGGAGAATCTCATTCATCCATCCAAATATCTCCAGGGGGTGTCAGAGTGTGGTCACAGGCTCTTCTCAGTGGTTCCCAGTGACAGGACAAGGAGCAATGGCCATAAACTAAACCACTTCCACCTCAACGTGAGGAAGAACTTCCCATGGAGGTGGCAGAGCATTGGAACATCTGCCCAGGGAGGGTGTGGAGTCTCCCTCTCTGGAGACATTCCAGACCCACCTGGACACGTTCCCGTGTCACCTTCTCTAGGTGACCCTGCCTGGGTTTGGGCTGGATGATCTCCAGAGGTTCCTCCCAACCTAAACCATTTTGTTGAAAGGAGCTGCTAAATCTGAGCTGGTCCTAATCCAGGCTGGAGCTCTGGCCCAGCTCTGCCTTTCCCCACGTGGCTGCACTGAGCTCTGAGTGGCTCTCCATCCAAGGCTGCCTCCACACGTGCAGATTCTCAATCAGGCTTCTTTTGTTTTAATTTTTTTTTCCCCTTGGCTGGTTTTGTTCTTTCTGATTGAATGCAAAGTCCTTTAATTCTCTGCCTCCAGCCCAACCAGCAACTGCAGCTCTTTTTACAAGGCTCCACACCTGCCACAGCTTGTTGGCAGAGGAGCCAAGCAACCAGCAGCAGAATCCCTGTGACAGCAGGGAATGGTCCAGTAGTCTCTCTCTTCCCTCTCCCCCCAACCCCTCCTTCTTTTTTCCCCTTTTATCTCTTTTTTTTATCTGTGTGTTTGCACACAATGACAGTGATGAGACCCAAATGATGGGTGAGGAGGAGATTTCATGTGCATTTTGCTTACAGAGCAGCTCAGCAATCAAGCAGATGGTCTCTTTCTTTTCTTTCTGGATATTCTCCTAGTGTATGTAATCTTGCTTGTAATTCCAAGAAGGTGGGCTCCTTCTTGCTCTCTTGATTCCATGGCTGAAAAATCCAGGCTGTTTCTGATCAGCTAATGAAAAGAGCCTTTTTCCCCTCTGAAACATGAAGACTTGGCTCTGCAGCCATGGTGGAGATGAAGCTGCTTGATTGTCTCCCAGTGACATCATCTTGGTGTCAGCCATAGCCAGGAAATTCTTGACCGTGACCACTTTCTGCCTCAAAGTTTTTTTGCTCCTCTGTTTCACCCCAGCAGTGAAATCATCCCAACCCATGGCTGCTTGGTTTTTGGATGACTCTGTTTTCATGCCTGGGATGTCCCTGGACATAGGTCATGTTCCTCCTTCCTGAAGTACTCTAAATTAAGCAGTTTTCTGTATTTTGGGTGGAATTATTGAGATGTTTGTAGATGATCCAAATCCTCTGTCTTCTGTCTCCAGCAGTACCTTAGTGCCTTGATTTCCTCTTCCTCTGAGTGATGTTATGTAAGGATTTTGGAAGTGTCTTCATTTTGTTCAGAGCCCCTAAAAGTAAGGGTAGAATGT
>NW_008673247.1:38195-53867 GCF_000695815.1 Acanthisitta chloris
CACTTCTAGGGTGGTTTTTTAACAGTATGAAATGAGTCTCTAGTACTCCATGAAAACTCCACAAACTGTTGTAATAGCTCAAGCTGTTCTTGTCTTGGGGACTCATTTTAACATGGTGTTGAAATTCTTATGGGATATAGGCCGAGGTTCTCTCAGGACCCTCTGCAGTCAGTGAGAGATGTGATACCCAGAAGTTGACAAATATCCACAACTCGTTATCCATTTAGAATCACAGAATCAACCTGGTTGGAAAAGACCTCCAAGATCATCAAGTCCAACCCTACTGTGGTCACTAGACCATGGCACTAAGTGCCACATCCAGTCTCATACATCTTATTTATACAAATGCTGTCTTTGGAAACGTTTGAATTTCCCCTCCAGAATCTCTCCACTTATTCATATGGAATGGTGTGTGTTTTTCCAGCAGTGCTGTGACCTGGGATACCATGCTAGCCTCAACAGAGCCCTCAGGACATTCCTGTCTGCTGAGCTGAACCTGGAGCAGTCCAAGCACGAGGGGTTGGATGCCATCGAAAACGCCGTGGAGAACTTGGATGCCAACAGTGACAAGCAGAGGCTGATGGAGATGTACAACAACGTCTTCTGCCCTCCCATGAAGTTTGAGTTTCAGCCACACATGGGTGATATGGTCAGTTGGTGTTCCTCCTCCAGCTCTGGCTCTGCAAACACTTGCAGCTCTGCCTGTTTGCATCCCTTGTCTGGGATGGATCAACCCACTCCAAGGCTACTTGTTTGGGGTGATAGAGAGGAGCCTGAGCAGGTGATAAGAGATTAAGCAGTGGCTCATGCCATGGGTGTCTGAATTTTACTGACTTTTTGGCTAGCAAAGCTACTGCAGATGAAAATGCTTAATTAGGTTTAATACTAAATGTGGATAGGAAATAGTTTTAACCTTTCATTCAGCCTCCAGGTTAATCCCCAAGACAGACTCTGAAGTCAGAGATTTGAAGGGACAACAAAAGAACCCGAAATGCTGTTTTTTGCAGCATTTGAGTGTGTAATCTTAGAGCACAAATGGCTTCTAGTGGAGCTTTGTGCACCCTCCTCGTGAGACAAGGCTGTCAGAGGACTTGCAGTTTTGGCAGTGAAGCTCCCTCTCTTTATAGGTTTATCAAGATGTGGTTGCTCAGCTGGGAACTGTTTAAAGTCACACGAGCTGAAACCGGTTCTAAATGGGAACACATGCACAATGTGATCATTTAGGTCAGTTGGTTGGATTTCTAGACCATCCCCCTGAACCCTGAGCTCAGACTTTTGCAGCCAATCTCTTCTTTGGGTCTGAGAATCACTGCTTAAGGCTCTTTGTCTCTTCCATCTCTAGTGAAACCCTCAGACTGCAAATTACCTTTCCTGTGCTTTGGGAGGATCCTGTAAGATTGTGGTGGGAAGAAAAGGCATTCCCTGCAGATTGTCATTGAGGAACAGCTCCCGTTGACTGAGTCATTTATCTTGTGCTTCTCAAGGCCAAATGAGTGCTTATAAATGCAGCTGGTGGTCTTGTTGCAGTGTACCACGTTGAATATATGATGGTGTATGTGGATGGGTGTGATAAAACTCCCAATTCCAATCCCTGTCTTTAAAAAACAGCCTTAGGCAGTCAGGTGCATGTTTTCTCTTGCAGGAGTCACAGCTCTGTGCCCAACAGCCAGTCCAGAGTGAGCTGGTGCAGAGGTGTCAGCAGCTGCAGTCCAGGTTATCTACACTGAAGATTGAAAATGAAGAGGTCAGTGAATCAACCAAAAATCAACTCTTAGCACGTCCAGTGGGGAGTTGGGGCTGGTTACAGAGCCATCTCATTGCTATGATCCTATTTTGTGAGGATTTGTGGTCAAATTGAAGACTAAGGCAGCTGAGCCCAGCAGGACATGAGTGTGTGAGCTCAGGGAGAGGTGGATGTGTGGAGAGGATCCTCTAAAAACCTCCATGGATCTCTTTGCCCATCCCCAAGTTCCTAAGACTGATTGTGTTGCAAAAGTTGTATTTGGACAGCTAAGAGGAAAAGAGGAATTGAATGTTTGGAGGTGAAGACAGTGAATTTGCATTACCTGAGGTGACAGCTGATTTTTGTTCAATTGTGCATCTAAGATGAGAAGACAACAGCAATGGCATGACCTGCTTTCTGCACCTCTGTGTTCAGGAGCTTCTAATCCTCCTTGGGCAAAATTTGCAACTCCTTTATGTCTAGGAAGTTGATTCTGTCCTCCAGTAAACATGTGCAGTGCTCCAAGTCCTGTTTGGAATCTCTGACATTTGATGCCCACCAGGTGTAGGTACAGAAGATGGTTGTAAGATCTTTGTCTCAGCGCTGTTTGCTTTGAGGTTGAATTTCCTTCCATCTCCTGCTGATCTGAGCCTGAGAGATCCCAGCTGTGATCCTGGCACAGAGTCCTGGCAGGTTCTGTGTGCTGCCAGCACTTTGTTCACATGGACTGTGCTGCTAATGAGCAAAACCTGCACCTTAGTTAGGTCAGGACATGGAAACAGGAATATGTGTTTGCTAGTAACATTCTCCAGGGTACTTAGTACCTCTGTGGTTTACTTGCAATGTGCTGCCCTTGGTTTTTAACTGCTCTCCTTCTTGCTGGCCAGGTTAAGAAGACAATGGAAGCCACACTGCAGACAATCCAGGATATAGTCACGATAGAGGACTTTGATGTCTCTGACTGCTTTCAGTACAGCAACTCCATGGAGTCTGTGAAATCCACAGTCTCAGAAACCTTCATGAGCAAACCCAGCATTGCCAAGAGACGAGCCAACCAGCAGGAGACAGAGCAGTTCTACTTCACAGTAAGGGCTTCAGCTTGAGGAATTTAGCAGCTTTTTCTTTTAGGAAGAAATTCTTCCCTGTGAGGATGCTGAGGCACTGGCACAGGTTGGCCAGAGAAGTTATCTTCCCCATCCCTGGGAGTCTTCCAGGCCAGATTGGATGGGGCTTGGAGCAACCTGGGCTGGTGAAAGGTGTCCCTGCCCATGGCAGGGGGTGGAACTAAATGACCTTTAAGGTCCCTTCAGCCTAAACCATCCTGTGATTCTATGATTCTCTAATTTTCAGTGTGATGTATTTAAAATCACACCCACAACAGAGTGCAAAGTGATGCTTTTGTCTTACAAAAATGCTTCTGTCATTGATTTTTGGACAAGCAGAACAAGTATGTTGGGTTTTAAACATGTGTGCTTTCAATTCTCTGCAAATCTGTTGGGATCTCTTTGTTGATGCAAACATAGTCTGTGGATAAATTGTGTAAAATTTGATTTCTTCTGCATCTGAAAAGGAATTTTCTGAGAAAGAACTTAATAGCTTGTAAATATCAATTTTCAAAACTAATACAAACTACAAGAATGTTTAGCCCTTTCATTTTTTGTTGCTGTCATCTCCCAATTTCAGATCACATAAGCTTTTCATTGAGTCAATGCTTGTCACAAGATGCTAAGAGCTTTTGGATATTGAATTTCATACCAGACTATGAGGGGTTTTTTCTAAATCAGATTTGTGTTAAACCATTGAATTCGTTTTCATTTGCAGATTATTTCAGAGTAGCAGATGAAAATCACAGCTCTGACCCTGGTCACTTTGTCATCCCTTTGGGCATCTTTTGCTATATGTAATATCCTTGATGTTCTTCTTGCAAGAATGGTGTTATTAAAAGTCTGACTTGTCTGTGCAAGTGGCAGTGGCTAGGCAGGATGGTTTATAGAATCCTCAAGGTTAGAGGAGACCTCTAAGATCATCAAGTCCAACCCTTAACCTGCCACTGCTGGAACCCCTAAGCCATATCCTCCAGTGTCAGGTCCAGATGGTGACTCCATCACCTCCCTGGGCAATATTCCAGTGCCTGAACACCCTAACAGGGCAAACATTTCTCCTAACATCTAACCTGACTCTCCCCTGTCTCAGTTTATGACCAATTCCCTCTAGTCTCTCTGGTTGATTAGGCCTTGATGTCAAGTAGAAGGTGAAATTGCCTCGTGAGAGAAGTGGGTGGAGAAACTGCTTCAATTAAGAAGGGATTGACCACCCTGCCCAGGGTTATAGAACTAGAGATGTGGTTTTTAATTGAACTCTAAGCCTTCTCTCTCTGGAGAGAGACTGTTGGAGCTGCAAACAGGAGGAGGAACCCAGGGCTGAGTTGGGGGAGGATATTGTTGCGTTTCATGGTGTTAGTTGCAGAGATCTCTTTAACCAGCCTGATCAGCTGCTGGATTGATCTGCTATTGACCAGGCTTATAAATATCCTTGATAAGGATTTCATGCCTTGAATCTCCTAGAAACAGCTTTCTCAGTGTGTGGGAAGAGGCTCAGATGAGTGTTAATGAGGCTGAGGGCAGAGCTGGGTGAGCCATTCTTTGTGCAAGGGATAAAAACCCAATGTAGTGAGGGATTGAGATGGAAATCCCCTTTACCTTAAGATGTGCTAAATGCTGAAGGATATGAACCCAAAGAAAAACACTCATTTGAAGGAATATTCCTGATGAATGTAACTCAAGTTGGAAATTCCACAGACTGCACAACTCCTGGGGAAACCTAGTGATGGCACCAGGGGAATTGAATTGAAGGATATTCACTGGAGTATCTCCACACTGAAATAATCTGTGTTTCCCACTAGAGGCACATCCCTGCATGCCAGAGCTGATGGATCTGTTGTTGGGCTTTGAAGGAAGATTTGTATTTGGAATAGAAGCTTAAAGTTCCCTGTGTCAGTGGAAAGCACAGGAATGATTGACTTAGCACTAAGCTGGTGCAGGTAGCTAACACAGAGAAGCAGCAGCGACTTGAGGGAGCTGAAATCCAGGGATGTGTCCACCGCTGCCATGGCTACAGTTCTGCTGCATCTGAGCTGGCTGGGATAGCTGTCAGAGCTGCTAATCACAGCACAGCTGGTGCTCAGCCCCACCTGAGGAGTGCAGAGGGGATGAATGATTTAATTTTTTTCCCTTTAACACAGGAGCGTTTTAGTTCTTAGGTGAAATGTTATTTTTTTTTTCCTCTGGAAGGATGAAAAAGCAGAAAAGTGCTCATTCTGTGAAGTGCTTGAGAATTAATGGGCATTTATTATTACCAAACCCTTCAGCCAGGGGTGAGTGTGGTCTGAAGGCTTCCTTGGTCCTGCAGTCGTGTCACAATGGTCATAGGATCATGGAATCAACTGGGTTGGAAAAGACCTCCAAGATCATCAAGTCCAACCCTACTGTGGTCACTAGCCCATGGCACTAAGTGCCACATCCAGTCTCAGCTTGAAAACCTCCAGGGATGGTGAATCCACCACCTCCCTGGGCAGCACATTCCAATGCCTGAGCACTCTCTCTGTAAAAAATACCCTGAAAAGGCAGGAAGATGTTGTCTGCTTTGTGTTTTGCTTCTTTGCCTGTGCCACCTGACAACTGGTTCTCACTGGGAAGATGCTGCAATGAGTTTGGGCTTGGAGAGGTGTCCAAGTTGCTCTGTTTTGTACATACAAAATGCTCCCCTGCTCTGGCTAGCAACAGATCTTCACCTCTTAATTGCCACAGTGCAGCAATAACCTGACTTGAGGATGTTTCCACTGCTTTGTTCTGATTGCACTCAGTCTGGCTCCAGCTGTGCTCTGCCAGAAATGAAATCCTCAGGAGTTCTCCTGTTGTTTGATTATTATTTTTTTGCCTGTTATTATTATGCCAAAAACCCAATGCTAATGGAGCTTTGTAATTCATTTTTTAAAAAAAAAAAAGCCTGAAGCCTTGCTTTGAAATGGCTTATTTTTTCTCATAAAGATCCTTGCAACAGGCAGAGAACAGAATGTTAGGCATGAGGAAATGAGAAAAGAACATGAGATGCTGCTCTGGATAGGAACCTTCTCTTTTTCTGCTTTAAAACAATCCCTGGCACAATCCCAGGCTGGTGATGTTCCTCAGGTGACCTCAAGGTCAGATGGGTTAGAGCATCTGTGAGTCCCAGCACTGTGCCCTGCTCTGCCTGCAGCCACTTCAGGCTGAGCTTAAACCTTTAGATCTACTTCAAAGGGAAGCTTAACTCTACCAAATCAAGTTGATTTGCTGATCTTTAAGCTTCTGTTTGAGCTATTTGGTGCTGAGATCTCCAACCCTCCTGTCCTTTCACCTGACCATGACTCTAAGACCTCCCAGACACTTCCACTTCAGGTTATTTTTGCAGCTTATACTCTTCATGTTTTCTTCTGTCAAGATTTGATGCAAAAAATCCAACTGATCAAGCAAAATACCTAGTTAGGACTTGGCAAACAGATTCTACAGGGAAATTAAAGAGATGATTTTTTTTTTGTCACAGTGATCATGTTTCCTGTTTTCTTCTAAAACAACAACAAAAGTTGAAGTATTAATATAGGAAGCAGGAAATGCTGAGACTCTCCAAAGGGACTTAATCCTCATGAAATGTTTCTTCCAGTGTTGTCAAGCAAAGGGACATAAAACACAAGAGTTTGGCAGTTAATTAAAGCCATTTTTGTTTGTTGTGTCAGTGCACAGCACGACTGGAGAGCCACAGGGGAAACTTGGAGAGTTCCTGGAAGGTTTTCCCCCACCCTCAGTTCTGCCTCTGTGTGTCTAGATATATTTATGTTTGTATTTCTTCTTGGCCCTTCACATCCTGCACTGCTGGTGTGACCTGCAAAGGACAACAAGGTCCAGGCACTTTCACTGCTAAAAATGCTCTTTTTCACCTAAAGGATTTGCAGTTTAATTTTATAATCCTAGACCAGAACTGGGAGAAAGTGGCTAGAATTAGGGAAAGCCAATGGAAGTGTTCCAGGCCAGGTTGGATGGGGCTTGGAGCAGCCTGGGCTGGTGGAAAGTGTCCTGGCCATGGCAAGGGTGAGATAGGATGAGCTTTAAGGTCTTTTCCAGCCCAAACCATTCAAGGATTCAACTATAAAAACTAGAACATTTCATTATGAAATGAAAATCCTCTCTCTGTGCCTGTTTTGTTAGCTTAATGTTGAAATATCTGCTGATTCTAAAGCCCAGTCTGTGATATTTGAAGAGCTTGTGTGGTTTGGAGTGTAAATATGTCCCAATTATAATGTGGATAATAGGTACCTTACAGCAGAGTATTCTGTGTGCTGCAGCACAGTGAAGATAAATAAAACTGCTCTGAACTGTGAAGTAAGAGATGAAAAGAGCTGTAAAAAAAGCAGCATTTGCAGAGCTGTGAAGAAACCAGAAAGCAGTGGGAGAAATGGCTCCGTGATTGTCTAATATTTCACCCAGAGAGCAAATCTAAGCTTAAATAATACTTTTATTTGCTTTGTCCCAGGCCCCCCCTGCATCCCTGTGTATCATCCAGCGTGGAGGCAGACACACTATTTGACAAGTAAAGTGGGGTGAGGGAGGTTAAGTGAGAGAATAAGCACAGTAGCAGCCTTTGAGTTTGTCAGAACAGATTGCTCATTCAGCTGCCCGTGACGTGTGAGGGAAGCACATTGCCATCCCACCCTGCCTGGCTAGAGCTGCATCACAGAGGCTCTGATGGCTTCAAAGATGCCAAACATTCAGCTGATTCCACAGTGGAACAATAGAAACTGCACTGCACATCATAGAGAATCGTTAAGGTTCCAAAATCATCAAGTCCAACCTTTGTTGTGCTTGAAATATGGATGGACTGAGCTTTAGGCTTGCCCAGATAGATAAACCAGGACTTGGTTCATCCTTTGACTGGAAATGCAAGTGACATTCTGTACTTAGTAACCTAAAGAGGCAATCAAAGAAATGAATTAGCCACTCATGATCCTGTTTTTCCACCTTCACAGAAAATGAAGGAATATCTGGAAGGAAGGAACCTGATAACGAAGCTCCAAGCCAAGCACGACCTCCTTCAGAAGACCCTGGGAGAAAGTGAGTCTGGGACCCTCCTCACTGCTCTTAACTGGGCTCTTGGCCTTGCTGGGTTAGTCAGCTGAGTGTGGCAGCCCTGGCTTAGTGATGCAAAGTGGCCATGCTCATGTTTTATGAATGTATTTCTCTGCTCTGCGTGATGGAGAAGCCAAATGACCTCCATGGCTGCTTGATTAATGGTGAACACCAAATGCTTAACAAATCACTAATGTGCATCACTCCCTAGCTGCAATGAAGCACTTCATCCTTCCTCTCCCTGTTCACACATGTCCTGCTTGTCACTGAACAATCTGTGTTGAGGCAAACCCTGTGATTTACAGTTTGCTGATGAGTTGACAAGTCTTTTTAGGTTGGTCCAAAGTTTTGTTTTCATGGTGCTTTGGTTGCTTCTCACCCTTTGGGTTCAATCCAGACCAAAGTGATGGATATGAGCCTGGGCTTTTATTAGAAGAATAGCAAACAAATTTCAGAGCATGTGAAATATGTTGCCTGTCTAGAGGGCAATAGTCAAGGGGCAGCAGCAAGAGCTGCATATGCATTTGTTATTAGCCTCAGAACAAAGGAAGATTTCTTTCCCTTCATGGTATGGGCAAATCCTGTTGGCCCAAAACACTTAAAGTATGCATCTAAGTTGCCATAGAAACCTGTCTGCCTCGTATTTGCAGAGGGGAAGGTTTTGACAGTCTAAATGTCAGGTCAAAAAGTGGCTGGAGCTGTTGTGGGTGGCTGTGCTGGTGCTGTGCTGGGGGCTGAGCTGAGTGAATGAGAACTGAGCCAGCATGTGGCCTTTGAAGTGCTTTGCTTTTGGTTTGAAAACGCTCTATAAAACTAAAAATACTCATTGCTACAGTAATGAAGAGTTTCATGTGTCAGACCCAAAGCACTGAAAGGCAACCGAAGGGTGTTCATTGGTTTGAACTTTGTTGTTTAAAGTTGTTCAGGCTTTCAGCTCTCCCGTGGAAAGGGTGGATGAAGCCAAACTTCTGTGTCCTTAGGGTATTTTTCCTCTGGCTCTAAAGATCTCCTAGTGACACCCATGCTGCCCCTGTGACTAATCACATTCCTGGATCAAGCTATGACCTCTGCATTCCAAGACCTATTTGCTCTCCCCCTGCCTGCCCCCCTGCCCCCAGCCCGGGCTGTGCTGGGGGGAAAGGAGAGGAAATTAAATGTGATTTCTCCATTGCTATGCAGATTTAAAGGCTGCTTCTGTTTCCCTGCACTTGCTTAGCAAACCAGAGCTTTCTCAGTGGCTCTGTGAAGGGACCCAGTGAGTGTCAGGGTGAGCTCCTGGCAGCTGTGAGATCAAAAAGAGCTGAGAAAGGGAGGGACAGCTCATCTCCAAAACCACATCAGCAGGTTAATGCTACTAACTGGGGACCGTGCCTAGAATTGTCCATAAAATGTCACTTAATTGGGAAAGGGGCAAATAAAATTCTTTCACACATCCCTGGAGCACAGTTAGAAGCTTTGCTGGGAAATGCACCCACAAATGTGTCTTCAGTCCAAGAAATTCATGGGTCTGTTACAATTTTTATTCTTCTTTGCCCCATCCTCAGGTGACATTTATTAGTTCTTGTGCAAATTACCTTAATCTAAAGATGACAAGTTCCAGCAATAAAAATAGCAGCGAGTCTCCCTATCTCCAAGTAATTATGTCCCTGCCTACTGTACACATTTGTCACCCTAATGTAGGAGCCCCTTGATGTTGCCACAGCCCTGTAATTTCTCTGTATGAATATTCTATGATGAGAATGGGACAGATGGCTGAAAATTCTGCTCCAGAATAACATTTTCATGTCAATTATGCACTGTTTGGGCTTTACGTGGGGAGAGCAAAGTGGCTATCAAGATGTGTTGGACTAATTGTCAGCCATCAGCAATTAGCTGTTTCCCTCATTCATTCTTCCATCTCCCCAGGAGCAGGAAGACAACTGTAGGGAAGGTGGATTGGGACTCAGTAGGGTTTCACTGATGATGATCTATACCAGCAGAAGATGTGGCCTGGGCAATTCCCAACAGCACATCCCAATTTTGTGTCTCTCTCCTTCCTCGTTGTGATGTTTTAACTGGTGCTGCATTAGCAAGTCCTGGGCTTGGCCACTTCCCTGCACACTCAGGGCGAGTTGATGGAGTGTTTTTATAAATATGTCTGGGGAAAGGCTCATTAAATGTCTGTCTCTCAAAATAGCTTCGTGCCAGCACGTTTGGGCTGTGGGCTAACAGATCTGGGAATGTTTTCAATCCTCCGAAGGGGTTTGTAAAGTAGAATCTCTCACCCCACCAATTCCCCTGGGAAGAGGGAGGGAGAGCTTGACAAGCCCAGTTTTTGGCAGCAGAAGTCAACAATTAGAATGCTCAGGGAAGTAATTTTCAAAAACAGTACTTTGCAGACAAGAGGCTTTGAGCAGAATCCTGAGCTCTGTGCTGTTTCCTGGTCGGATGTGGTGGAGCTGAGCTGGCAGGGATGGGCTCTGGTGGCCTCACCAGCTCATCCTGGGGGGATCAGCCACTGTCCAGCTCCACAGAGCTGTCCCCTCCCTCACTGATGGTTCCTCTCCTTCATCTCCTTCCAACTGTGGCTTTGCAGAGATACCAAAAGCATTTCCCTGTTCCTCTCTCCTAATGTTGGATTCCTTTGTCTTACAGGTCAGCGGACTGACTGCTCCCTTGCCAGGTAGGTGTGGCTCAGGGAATGATGTTTTTAAGGAAAATCTGCTGCAAATTGGTCATTCTACATCAGTTACCAGCCCAGGAAATGGATCTGTTAGGAAAAAAAGATACTTATGTGGAACCATAGAATAGAATCCCAGATTGGGTTGGGTTGGAAGGACCTTACAGCTCCCCCAGTCCCATCCCCTGCTAAGGTCAGGACACCTTCCACTAACCCAAGCTGCTCCAAGCTCCATCCAACCTAGCCTTGAACACTCCCAGGGATAGGGCAGGGATTTAGTTATTATATATAAGCAAATTCCTGCTAGTTCATGTGGCTTTTCCCTCCATCAGTGCAGCTCATGCTTGTATTTAGTAACCTCTGGTCAGGGGAGTGATGAATATTTCCTGATGCTGCATAAACACCTCTCCCTGCTCTTTGCTGCCCTGGCAGGTGCAGTGGGTTGGGAAGCTGTTTGGGAAGGATAAAGGGAAAAAAGGAACCAAGGAGGATAAAGGGAAAAAAAGACACATCGAGGTCTTGCACCTTTCCTTACTCTGGTGCATTTTGTGCTGATCAGGAATGAGATGGGAAAGTGTGAGAAATCTTTGAATTTGGCACTGTCACCCAGAGAATCTCCTTCAAATTTAGGTTTTTATAGCCAAACTCCTGTTTCTGTGAGAGAGGCTGGTGAAGGGACTGGAGCACAAGTGCCATGAGGAGAGGCTGAGGGAGCTGGGGGTGTTCAGCCTGGAGAAGAGGAGGCTCAGGGGAGACCTTCTCACCCTCTGCAACTCCCTGACAGGAGGTTGGAGTCAGGTGGGGGTTGGTCTCTTCTCCCAGGCAACCAGCAGCAGGACAAGAGGGCACAGACTCAAGCTCTGCCAGGGGAGGGTTAGGTTGGATATTGGGAAAAGATTTTTTCTGGAGAGAGTGCTCAGACATTGGAATGTGCTGCCCAGGGAGGTGGTGGATTCACCATCCCTGGAGGTTTTCAAGCTGAGACTGGATGTGGCACTTAGTGCCATGGGCTAGTGACCACAGTAGGGTTGGACTTGATGATCTTGGAGGTCTTTTCCAACCTGGTTGATTCTATGATATCAAATCTCCAGCTGCACAGTGATGGATTCCAAGGGCTCCAGCAGGCACAGGGAGCTGGAGCAGGAGCTGTGCATCATCCTGCCTCGGGTACAAAAGGAAGGTGATTGCTACCAGTGTGGAGTCATTACTACTGTTCACATTCCTTCCAGCAAAGCAAAGCTGACAGGTCCTAATTAGACCCTGACATCTGTAATAATAAAATATTATTCATCATGAAACAATTTGAAATAGCAAAGCATCACATTTGAAACTGCTAACAGTTTAAAATCCACTTCCTTGTCCGTGACAGCCCTTGGAATCAGAGGTTTTGTTTCTCCATTCAGTGTTTTTGATTTTTGTAAAAGGAATTTCCCCCAAATTAACACATTGCACAACCTTTTTAAAAATCACAGTTCTAATCACCTTATTTATAATTCAGCAGCCATCTGCCCTGCCAGGGAATTGGCTGGAATGATCCATTAGGGCCTCTCTGCTATTATCTCTTAGGCTTCATTTTTACAAGAAACTAAAGGAATTTTAAACCCCAGTAATAAATTTGGAGGGGGGAAAAAAATCCTGGCAAAGCAAAGCTTTTTCCTATTTTTCTACTATTAATGTCTACCAACATCAATAAATGAGAGCAGACAGCAAAGGCTTAACCTGTGCTGATCTGGGCTGGTCTTGGAGGAGGTTTGTGTTATTTATTTCATCATCATCATCATCGAATCATCATAGAATTTAGGGGTTGGAATGGACCTGACAGATTTTATTTGAAGTGTTATCAAAACTACAATAAAGACTCTGCAGTGGCAGCTGTAACAACACAGTGGGAACCAACCTGCTCTTCCAGAGAGCAGCTATGTGCAATTCCTATCAAACTCCATCTTCTCCAGGAGCTCTGTACCAGAGAATTCCGTCTGGTTGGAATTAGAGTGTCGAGGGTAATCCCGTGTCAAAATTCCCTCGCGTCTCGTTCGGGTTTTTTGGTGATTTAGAGTCCCTTAAAATCCCTCTGAAGTTCCATAAATTGAGTGAGACTCTGACGTTGTGATTGACTTGGCTCTCTGGCTCCTTCCCTCCTCCCAAATCCATGTGGTTGGGAATACTGAAGGAATGAAGTGGTGATGGGAGAGGATTGTGTTGACTCTGTGTTTTTCCCTCCTCAGCGGCAGACGCAGCTCCACCGTGAGGAAGCAGGTACTGAACGTGGCCTCCAGCAGAGATGTGGTTGTGTTTGTGGGGAGCAGGATTGGTGGGAAACAGGTTTTTATCCCTGCCTCTCTTCCAGGGACCTTTGCAGTCATGTCCAAGCAGTATCTGCTCCTTCAAACCCACATCCACAGCCTCTACTCCTTTTCTTGGCCAGAACTCATTTCACTCCATGTTCTGACAGATCTAGAAGCAAAAATGACCCTCAGCCTTGAGCTGTCTGCACAGCCATGGTTTATGGCATTCATGCTGTTGTTTCTTTGTCCCCATTCCCTTGATTTTCCCTGGAATCCCACTGCAATCCTAGGAAACCTGGAACTCCTCACTCGTGCCTTCGTGTAATAAACACACTGCCAGGCTGTGTGTCCCTGCCTGGCCCATAATCTGATGCTTTTTGGTACCTAATGAGCCAAAATGTGTTTCTTTGAGACAGGGAAAACCCAAAATCTCTCTTGTTGATGATACAATTAAGTTTGGCTTGGGATTTCAGTTCACACAGTCTGTCCTAAGGTGCTGCTTTGGAGTTTGTAGGATCTTGGACGTTAAGTAAGAAAACAAGTTGTGGTTTTGGTGGGTAGAGTCAAGCCTTCCTCGTTTTTATTCTTTGTTTTCCTTCGTGTTTATCATCACTTTCCATTCTGATTGCTCTTCTCTACATTTCTCTTGGGCAGGATTCCTCCCAAGCCATCCCCCTGGTCGTGGAGAGCTGCATCCGATTCATCAGCAGACACGGTGAGTTTGGGGACTAAAAATGTCCTGGGAGACTTCTGTGAAATAACTAGTGATGTAGAAGCCTCCTGAGAAATGTTCAGAGTAGCTCAGGACGTGGTGTTTGTGCAGAGCAATCCCAGAGACTCCAACATGCAGCAAATGGCTCAGATTTTTGGCTTTGTTGCTGGTGTTGGGTGTGTGATCACTTATCCTTGCAAATGTTGTTCTTCCAACAGTATGCCTTTATTTCTTGCAAAATCAGGTTCCCATCCATAGATTCCACTCATGCCTCACCTCCACTCACCTTGCTTTGAGCCCTGAAGTGTGGCCTTCACCTTACAGCCATCACCCCTTTCCCAGAGGAGGAGGAATGCTCTCAAGTATTGAATGTAGGAGGTCAAGGAGTGAATTAATTGCTTCCTTATTACCACCCTGAGGTGATTTATGCCTGTTTGGAAGGTTAACCTCAGAGCCTTGAATGCTGTAAAAGATTTTATACTTTTATTGAGATTTGTTTTCCTTCTTAATCGATATCATTTGTTAGTCGCGTGTGAAACAGCTGTTAATTAGCATATGTAGAAGGAGGTTGAATTTATCTTCATTAAAAAAAGATACAGGGCCAGGTAGTAGATCCTGTTTCATTTTCCTGGTTTCATTACCATTTTAGAAGCTATAATTCTACTCATCACTTGGAAGAACCAAGTACTGTAATCTCTCTTCAAAGCCATAATTGGATATTTGCTGGAAAACTCACATTGCAACGTGAACTGACACACGATGAGTCGAGGCCATCACATCTCACTGTTTAGACTCCTGTTCTTTGCTTAGCTTAGATTTTTCCAACAGGCTCAACCTGTTGCTGCTCTGAATGTCAGAACATGGTGTAGGGTACAGTTTGGAGTTGGGAGGAATGAGCTTTCACACAGCAAATCCATGTGAGGCAGCAGGAGGGATCCAATTGCCTGACACACTTCCCTGCAGGGATGGATTTTCGGTGGAGGTAGCCTGACATTTCCAAGTGTTTTGCTGTGTAGGTGTGGGCTGAATGTCATTTTCATTCTTGCTTCCCTGCACTGGGGATTGTCTCTTTTCCCTGTAGCTGTCACACAGCTAGAGCCACACTCTGCAGACATCTCACTGGGATGTGATAAAAACCCTCAGAGAATGGGGAGGAAGAGGCCACAGGTGCATTCAGGAGAGCTTATTAGTTGATAGCCATAATTATGGCTAAATAAGATGGGGAGGGGTCTGGAGGAGCTGTGCAAGGAGCAGCTGAGAGCTCTTGGCTTGTTGAGCCTGGAGGAGACTGAGAGGAGACTCGTGGGGGTCTGCAGCTTCCTGATGAGGGGCAGCACCAATTTCTGCTCTCTGGGACTGGGGACAGGAGCCAGGGAATGGTTGGAGCTGTGTCAGGGGAGGGTCAGGTTGGATGTTAGGGAAAGGTTCTTCTGCCAGAGGTGTTTGGGCACTGGAACAGGTTAAGTTGGATACTGGGAGAAGGTTCTTCCCTCTGAGAGTGTTTGGGCACTGGAACAGGGTTAAGTTGGATATCAGGACAAGGTTCTTCCCT
The DNA here is from genome assembly GCF_000695815.1 of Acanthisitta chloris. NCBI lineage: Eukaryota > Metazoa > Chordata > Aves > Passeriformes > Acanthisittidae > Acanthisitta > Acanthisitta chloris. The sequence goes on from NW_008673247.1 coordinate 53,282, forward strand.
CAGAGGGTATTTGTGCACTGGAACAGTTCCCCAGGGCAGTGCTCACAGCCTGACAGAGCTCCAGGAGTGTTTGGCCAGCACTCTCAGACACTCTCAGGTGGATTGTTGGCGTGTCCTGTGCAGGGACAGAAGTTGGATTGATGATCCTTGTGGGTCCATTCCAACTCAGGACATTGTGTGATCCTCTTATAAATGAAGCAAAGACATTGCAACAGTCCTGGTTTCAGAAAATCCACAGTGAAAGGCTGGAGGGAGTGAGAGTTATCCCCCCGTTCATTAGCTGAGTTGTGACGGTCGTTGCTCCCCTTCCATGCACCAACAGAACTGCTAAGATGAGAGTGTGCTGAAACATCTCCTCTCCTTGATCACTGCATTGTGTGATCCTCTTATAAATGAAGCAAAGACATTGCAACAGTCCTGGTTTCAGAAAATCCACAGTGAAAGGCTGGAGGGAGTGAGAGTTATCCCCCCGTTCATTAGCTGAGTTGTGACGGTCGTTGCTCCCCTTCCATGCACCAACAGAACTGCTAAGATGAGAGTGTGCTGAAACATCTCCTCTCCTTGATCACTGGGTTTAGTGACATTA
>NW_008673247.1:53920-80164 GCF_000695815.1 Acanthisitta chloris
GCTGGGGTAATTAAATGCTTCCGTTTGATGAGGCTGATTTGCTCTGGGCCTTTGCGGTGTCGCTCGGGCAGAATAAACAGCTTCCTCGTGGCATTGGCCATATTTTCCTCCTGATATACCACTACTTTATGACTTTGTCTGGGTTGTAAAATCCTCTGGGGATCCTCCAGGCTGAAAGATAACATGCATGGCTGTTAGAGCCCTGTTACTGCAGCAGTTTAGGCAGGAGGGTTAATATTTTTTCTTGCCTGTACTGACTTCTGTTTTACATATTCTGTACGTGCCTGGACACAGAAGAGGAAGGTGGATTTAAACCTTCTGCCTGTGCTGCTTGTGTTTCCTCAATGTATAAGCTGTAGCTGATGAAGGTGACAGATTATCTAATCAATCTTATCTTATCTGGTTGTTATCTCTTATTATCTTCCAGGTTTGCAGCATGAAGGAATATTCAGAGTGTCTGGGTCACAAGTGGAAGTGAATGACATAAAAAATGCATTTGAGAGAGGTAAGAAGTACCTCAGAAATAGTTGCTAAGTGTAGGATTGTGTTTAAATACCCTGAGATGTCCTGATTTGAATGCAGCTTCCTAGATTGTGCCTTTGATTTTTGTGTTCCCTAAGTGAGTCTCTCCCAGGCTCTTCCCCAGTGCTCATTAACCTTGAATTCAGTTTGGTGTTATGCTTTCTGTCTCCTAGAGTGCCTGTATAATAAATATTCTGAGTTCAATCTTCTCCCATGTCTGATAGCTTATTGATTGTTTGTAACGCCAAAGGACGCAGAGAATTTCATTATTAGGTGTTACTCTCATTTCCTGCCTCTCCTCCAGCTCTTTGTGAAACACACTGGCTGCTAGGGGAGGAAATTTCAGCTTTGCCATGTTCTAAATACCAGCAAGGGAGAGAGTAAATTTCAAGACACTGTTAATTTGACATTGCTTTTAATAGATGTGATTTTTCGACTGGGAAGAACCATTCCATACAAAAGCAAAGACCTGCTGGGAGCCTCCTGACTCATCAGCTCCTTGCTGGGCTGTTCTCCCTGGCAGAGCAGGTTCAGAAGAGCTGCACTTCAGGCAGTCCTTGCAGCTCATCCTCCCCAGCCTTGCTTGGGTCACTGGGAACAACAGAGCTTGTGTTAATCCCCCTGAATGCATCACTCTCAAAGAATAGAGACTGTGTGTTGCTGAGCTTGCTGGGGGAAGAGACAAGCAGTAATTAATTAGGCAGAGCAAGTTTATTTTGCTTGGGGGAAGAGAGAAGTGTAGTGAGTAACATGTGTGAAACGTGGGGTGTAATGTCACCTGTCTTCACCTCCATCTACCTGAGAGGTAAATCCTCCAGAGCAGAGGAAACAGAGAGTGCAGCACAGTAAGGTGAAGGCTCAATGTCAGAATCAGACCCTGTTTACATCCAGAAATCCCAGTCAGCTTGGGAGAACAACCACTTGTTCCAGCACTGCCATGCAGAAATAAAAAAGGGGATTTTTTTTTGAGCTCATCTCTCTGTAAAGCCAATGATGTACACAACTGCCAAACTTAACAATAACGTCCCTGCAGTTTATTACTTCATCCAGAGCCCTTGGTGGCAGTTAATATCAGGGATAATGCTTTGGTTTGGAGTGGCCCATTTATTATCCCATGTGTTATTAAGATAATAGGCAAGCTTTTGGTAATTTCAGTCACATAATGGATATATATAGCTTCAATTTGAGGATTGCCCCAGCATTAAATCTAATTATGGCTGATAGGGAGTTTTCCCTAGGGAACAACTCCTTAAGTGGGCATCTTGCCTTGGGTAATACAGACAAACTGTGGCATATCTGCAGCAACAAATTGTCCCCTGAACACTCCTCCCACCCAGTTCACCACATCTGCATCCTGCTGAGCCAGCTGTGATGCTCAGGGGCCTCTGGAGTGTCCACTGCACCCACCTGAGCTGCAGCTGAGTGTGCCTAAAGACTCACTCACAAACCCATGTAACATTCACCTCTGTGCTGGAGCTGTGATGTTCACACCCTACCAAAATATCTGGAGTGTTACTACTGCTCCAGGAGCACCAGCACCTCCGTGGGTGTCAGCCAGGCACTGTGTCAGACTGAAATCTGTCTGATAGGAGCTGTCCCAGGTCTCCTGGGATTGCTGTCAGAGCACAGGAGAGATCTCTCTCTGCCTCTAGCTGGTTGTAGTGCAGTTGGAGTAGGTGGGATTAGCATAAATCCTTTTCTCCTGCTGAGGTACTTCCTTCCAGTGTTCTGATTTTTCTTGCCTGGTTTTTTTTTTTTTTTTGCCATGAAGGGGAAGATCCCTTGGCTGGGGACCAGAACGACCACGACATGGATTCAATAGCAGGAGTCCTGAAGCTCTACTTCCGAGGGCTGGAGCACCCACTCTTCCCCAAGGATATCTTCCATGATCTGATTGCCTGTGTCAGTAAGTACACGAAGAACTGAAAAGAAATAGGATTGATTTTTTTCTAACCTCCTGCTTTTCTTGCCTCCTTTCCTCCTTTTTTTCCTGACTCCCAAAACAGCTTTTTCACGGCTACTTTGGTTGGGTTTCTGTTGCTCTGTTAGCCAGTCTGGGCAGTCACCTGGTCCCAGACATCCTTACTCTGATGGGAACAAACAAGGAGATAGAATGAACAGATTTTAAGGTCTATGCCACGATTTCTGTGAGGCTTTGCTTCATGACAGGATTCTTTTCCAACAGCATAAAGCAAAAACCTCCACTTGGGGAAAATAATCTCAAAGACCTGTCATGAGATGATGTCAGAAATGCTCTCTCAGAGACAGGGATCACCAGCAGGGTGATGCTTTCCCTGGCATTGATAGATACACACTGCAGGATGTTGCTGCTGTGCTCATCAGCTGGAGAGGTAATACTCAGATAACCACAAGGGACCATCCACTGCCTCCTGTTGGACCATATCAATCCTCAGTGCAGCCACAGTTGAGCTGTTCACATTTCTGATGGTTTCTAAAGGTGATTCTGGTAAGCAGAGGGTTCTTTGTGGTTTCTGTATGTGAACAACCCCAGTTGAAATGTCTCTGGCTATTGCCACGTCCTCCAGGACTGAAGAATGATTCTATTGTCCAAGCAGAGAAATGGCCCTTGCAGGAACCTTTGAAGTGAAGCAGAAGATAACTGCTTTGAAATGACTCGTGGTTTTCTGCTCCTGATAAATACATTTACAGAGCTGAATTCAACACGATGAAAAATAAAATCTGCTTCCAAATAAGCTCTCCCTTCCGAGATGATTTATGCTGCCCACTTGTTTCTCAGTAGGCTGCAGCACACAGAGCTTTTTGCCTCACCCTTTAACTATGTTAATGTTCCTTTGAGCCTTACACAGTTTCTTTTTTAAACACCCACCTTTCTAGGCTGACTTGAATGAGCTATTGTGCCAGAGCTATTGGAACAGATGACATCCAGTGCTCCCACGCTTGGAAGAAACTTGCAGTGAAGTTTTACATGTTCAGGGACCTTCACTGTCAAAGGGCTTTGCCAGCAGGTTCTGCAGCCTTTGCATTCCCATGCTGGGCAGAACTGGAAAATCAGGAGCACAGGAACCATCCTAGTACACTGGTTGGATTTGACCCCAGTGGCAGGTTGTGGGTATGGTGGGATGATGACTCTGGTGCTCTTTCTTCCTTTCAGCAATGGATAATTTACAGGAGAGAGCTCTGCACGTCCGGAAGGTGCTGCTGACCCTGCCGAAGACCACTCTGATTGTCATGAGATACCTCTTTGCATTCCTCAATCAGTGAGTATCCCTGGGAGCACCAGGGCTCTGCTGCAGTGCTTGGTATAAGCATAGAGTCACTGAGGTTGGAGAACACCTCTAAAATTGGGTCTAACCATTCCCCCAGCACTGCCAAGGCCACGACTAAACCACATCCCTAAGTGCCACATCTACAGGTCTTCTAAACACTGCCAGGGATAGTGACTCCAGATGGGTTGGGTTGGAAGGGACCTTAAAGCTCATCTCGTTCCACTCCCTGTCGTGGTCAGGGACACTTTTCACCAGCTCAGGTTGCTCCAAGCCCCATCCAGCCTGGCCTGGGACACTCCCGGAGATGGAGCAGCTACAGCTTCTCTGAGCAGCCTGTGCCAGTGCCTCAGCACCTCACAGGGAGAAATTTCTTCCTAGTATCTAATCTAACCCTGCCCTCTGTCAATTTAAACCCATGGCAGAGGGGACCTGCTGTAACTCTGGTACTGAGTGTTGAGCTGCAGTTGAGCTCTGAGCAGCTATAACAGAGAAGAAATAAAGGCAAAGATTAATGTCCTCCCATTGTAAAGTCAGCACCCAGTTCTTTTCACACAGTCTCAACCTTTCAAACTCCCCTTGTGGTTTCTCTTTCATTTCTCTGTGTATACCATCAGTATCTCATTTTTCACCTGGATCCAGAACATTCGTGTCCCAGCCAGTCCAGAAAGCCCAAAGCAAACCTTCCGAGCTCAGCTCTGTGTTCTCCTCTAGATGATGGTGCTAATGCTGTTTTCTGCTGTTCACTCTCCTTCCCACTTCTGTGTTTTCACAGTTTATCTCAGTTCAGTGAAGAAAATATGATGGATCCCTACAATTTAGCCATCTGCTTTGGGCCAACGCTGATGTCTGTGCCTGAAGGTCACGATCAAGTCTCTTGCCAAGCTCATGTCAACGAATTGATCAAAACCATCATCATCCAACATGAGAACATCTTCCCAGGACCAAGGGACTTGGAGGGTCCACTCTATAGCAGAGGTGGAAACACAGAGGATTACTGGTATGATAGGTACCACTGAGGAGAAGATGAATGGGGACATTGATCTATGGATTATGTGCTGCAGTTGTGTGTTCTGTGTTGTCTAGCTCCAGATTAGAGCATCTGGCCCAGCCTTTCAGAAATCTGTTTTATGGAGGAGAAGATGGCTCTGGTATCTCTGGAGAGCCATTGACTTAAAAGAAATAAGCTGGTATAAAGTAGCTATTCAGTTGTCAAACCTAGCTCACTTATCTTGAAGGGCAAGGTTGTGTAGGGATTTGCTTGGATATTCTGGTTTGGTAGCTGCCAAAATCAATCTCTTTTTGTTGCTTTTTTTTCCCCCCCCCTCTTCTTTTTTTTCCTCCTGCTTTTGCTTTTTCTTTCTGCTTGTCTGGAGAGCCTTTGCTGCAGACACAGGGGTCACTCACAGCTGAACCTCGAAGGCTGTGGCATGGTTTAATTTTCAGGGCAGCACTGAGGGTGGGGGAGGGAAGAGGGAGGAATGCAAAATCACCATTTCCATGCAGCCCAAAGCTCCAGAGGCTCAGCCTCGTGCTCAGTCTGAGAGGCACATCTGGAAGCAATTCAGGCAGAGCGGCTCCTGTCATCTGGGGTGGAAGGTTGGGGAGTGGGGGAAGGAAAGGAGGTGTTTTCTTTCCTACTGACCAAACTGATCTCTCCCTCTGAAGATGAGGAATGTTCAATCGTGTCCTGCTTTCTCCCCCTGCTCCTTTTCTCTCCTTCAGTGTCCCAGGAATGCAAATGATTATTTTCATGTACTAAAATAAACAGGGTTTGAAATGAAGTCACTGTGGTGACAGAGCAAGCCTTGTTTCCTTGGCTTGGTGCAGAGTAGCTGTAGCTATCAACTCACTCCTCATACATGTGGCAAGGAAAAGCTCCTCAAAACTCACTGCTGTGTGCAGAAGACTTGCCAAAACCCTTTGGAAATTCTGTTCATTTTCTCCTTGCTCTGATGTTTTTAGCTGATGTTAGATGTGAAAGAATTGCAGGGGAGAAAAAAAAAAACAACTTAATAATATTTATGACTTTAAGGAAACACATTAACTTGGACAAGAGGTTTTGTCCCATTAGGTGAAAGGGATAAAAATGTGCAATGCTGAGTTCCCTCAGTTTGGGTGTCGCTGCTCAGGAGTGTGTGGGAGGCAGAATGTCCTGGGGAGGTTTTATCAGTTGTCTGAAGGTTTTTCCTCATTGCCCTTCCTGAGCAACCTGACCTGAAGGCCTGAGAAGGGCAGAAGCAAGCACAGGAGGCTGCTGAAAGCCAGGAAGAAGCATCTGGTTCCCATTCCAGCCCTCTCATAGCCCTGGTATTTCCATAGCTCTTCAGTATTGCCCGTGGGCTCCTCTCCACAGGGCGAATCCTTGGGCTGATTCCTCAGGGAGTGGAGCCTGCTCCAGCTGGGATATCCCAGTGCCACTTCATGGGCTGAGTCCTCTGTGCCAGGAGCTCACAGAGGTGTTTTGGTGTGGAGCTGCCCAGGCTCTGTGCCATGGCTCCTGCTCTGCTCCTCGCTTGGAGCTGGCAGAACTGTGGAACAGCTTCCCCTGGGCACAGCAGGGTAGAGCAAGGGTCAGAGTTTGTCCTGAGTGTTGAAATCCTGCCTGTGAGTCAAGCCTGGGCTGTGCTGCATCTCTGTCCATCTGCAGGAGGACAGTGCAGGGAGAGTCTGAGAGTCCAGGGTACAGGCCAGGGAGCCCATGGAAATCACCAGGGTGAGGATAGTGTGGAGATGCTCGACTTGCATTCCTTATGATGTCACCTATTGCACCTCCAGAGCCTGCAGGGTGACACCCACAGCATCCCTGCCCTGCCTGCAGGGAGAGGGGCTAGAGGCAATGGCCATAAGCTGAGACAGGGAAGATACTCGGATTAGATATTAGGGAACATTTTTCCCTGTGAGGGTGTTCAGGCACTGGGATAGGTTTGCCCAGGGAGGTGGTGGAGTCACCATCCCTGGAAGTGTTTAAGAGACATCTGGATCTGGTGCTGGAAGATATGGTTTGGTATTCAGGGGTTACAGCAGTGACAGGTTAAGGCTCAGACTTGATCTTACAGAGATGTTTTCCAACCTTGATGATTCTATGATTGTATGATCCCAGGGCTCACCCCCCAGAGAGGCTGCAGGGGTGGGATTTTGGTGGAAAATGCTGCTGGAGGCCTGGCTAGGAGGAGACACGTGGGCTCTGTGCAGCGTTGGCCGTGCGCGACATGACTTCACAGTCTGAGTGAAACCTTAGCCCTCGATGCTGCCTTCCTCCTGGGGCCTCCATTTGGCTTCAGGTTCTTCTGTAAACTTTATTAAGTAGCAGAAAGGCTTTGCAAAGGATGGGAAAGGTTGATTCCTGAGGTACTGACTCAGGAGTTGTTGGGCAGCTTGGTGTGCTGTGGATTAAAGTGGAACGAGACAGAATATCAAACACTTCACCCCTTCTCCTTTTTCTGCTTTCCTCCTCTGTAAAAGAGTGCAGGAGGGTGATTGCCAGGGGGAGAGCACTGTACAGCTATGGTTTTAACCATTGCAAGGTCAAAATGAGGCATGAAGTTATTCCTGTGTGAAGAGCCACAGAAATCACCTTTAAGGAGTTGCAGTGTAAGAGAAGCAGCAAAGGAGTTTCTTTAGCAGCAGTGTCTGGTAAGATGAAGAGTGAGCACTAGTTTTTAGCCCTTTTTTCCCCTCCTAGGAGCAGCAGGCAGGGCAGGCAGGGCTGCCAGCTGGCAGCAGCTCTGCAGAGCTGCTCGGGAGAGGCAATGGATCCTCTTCCAGTTTCCTTTCTGCTCCTGTCCAGAGGGAACTGCTCATGTAGCTTCTTACAAAAACATAACCTTTGGTTGCCACTTGTTGTCTATTGATCCTTTCAAAGCTTTTCTTCATGCCAAACATAAATGAGTCCTCTTGGTGGTTTAGGTGCTCTGTAAATAAAGATTTCAGGCAATTAATTGGGCTATGGGAGTTGTTGAGAGAAATGAATGGGACAGTTTAAGCTGGTGATAAAAGGGATGGAGAGAGATGACAAACAGAGACCTGGAAATATCATTATGAATCGAGACATAATTTCCCCCAGGAAGTGGCAGCTATCTCATCAGCCATCTAATGAGCTAATTAGAGCCATGGAGAGTGCAGCTGAGGGAATCATTCTTGCATGGCAAGAGGAACTAGACCCAGGATGCCACTGCTGCCTGACTGCTCAGGGTCTCCAGAGATCTGGGCTGGAGGATCTGAAGGTGGACTTTGCTGCTAGCAGACAAGAAGAGTAACCAAAGATGTTTGGTTTGGTTGATCAAATAATAATTTAAGCTTGATTTTTAGACACACTGACAGCATGTGCAGATACATCCACCAAGTGTCTGTCTCAGTGGCACCTGGATATTGACTCCTGATGGATGTGCCCAGTTGTCTCTGGTTGTTGTCAATGTGGAATCTCAATTTCCACCAGGGTAAACACTGTCTCTGTTTCCTTCTGTTGCAGTGAAAGTCCTCATGGAGAGAGAGCCTCAACAGAAGACTCTGTGCCAGATGTCACAGCTGAACACCATACCAGTGATGATGGTATGCCAAGTCTGTTATCTACTGGGTTAACTGGTGCAACCTACCTTGGGGGAGGCAGAGAAGGGAGTGCCCTGCAAGCAAAGTTTAAAGTTAGATCCAAAGTGGAGTTGCAATCAGCACAGTCACTTGAAACCTCACATGCAGCATTTGATGCCAAAAAGCAAAAAGGTGTAGGATTGAGAGGAATCTGTAGAAGTTTTGTGATTATTTTGGAACATATCCCTTCTTTTCACAAGTATCTCATCTTAGCAGCAGGTCTGGGCACACTCCATGCTGCTGTACCCTAGAAGGATCTTGGATTTGGAAGTCCTGGTGGAAGCACAGAGCCAGAGGCTGGATGTGTTTCAGCGTGTTCTCCCACTCCCCTGTGTGTGTGCCAGGCATTTCCCCCTTCAGTAACTCTGGCAGGGGAATTGTGAGTGCTCTAAGGCCCAGTGGATCTGCTTTAAGGAAGCAAACAAAGCAAAATCAAAACTGTTTGTCTTCCACTGAAAGGCATGTTTTAGGGTGTCTCTCTGTGATAATTTTTGGACTTTCTTGGGGAAACTCAGTTACATTTCTTGTCTGATCAGTGAAACGTGGTGCCAAGGCTGAGAATTTCACAGTATTTCCTAAGGAAAAGGTGACACTTCACTCATGAGTGTGTTGTTGGTGCTTCTGAAGTCTCCTGCGATGGGAACATCATATGAGTCCCATCCAGAGCAGAGGGAAAGATGAAGTTACTGAGGTGAAACTATGATCCCTGGAATACTGACCAGCAGGGAGAGCAGCCTGAGCCAACCAGCACAGAGTGTGGTTTTGTCCTTGCAGTTGTCTGAGTAAGCTCTGTGATGGTTTTGCTTGGCCTCAGTTGTAAAGGTGGGAAGTAGGTAACATTCCCTTCAAATTAGGTGACATCGTTTCTGAGCTGGTCTCAAGGAATTTACTCAATGGCCCTGCCAGGTGCTCCTGTGCTGCTTTTTGCTCTCTCTGCTTCAGCAGTTGCCTAACAAACCCTTCCCATGGCATCACTGTGCTCCTGCTGCTTTCATGGCTCGATGATCTTAAAGGTCTTTTCCGACCTAAACGATCCTATGATTCTCTGGTGTTCACACACCAGTGATAAAGTAAATGATGTTGAAGCACTGCTAGAAACACTTGGAAATCACTTCTCCCTCAGCAAGGTCGAGCACTGGCAGGGCAACTCCTCACCAAGGCTGTGGGGAGGAAGCACAAAGCCTAGGGGAATGGAACATGAGTTCGCTCTCTGTCTTGAACAGGGTGTGCTGTCTGACAAGTGTTAGCTCTGAAAAATGCATGATAATGTGTCCTTTTGGAGCTGGTAGCTAAGAAGAAGCAATTTCACTGTTGTAACAAAGGACAGGCTAACTCATCCCACATTGGCATCAATCCTGGGACTGGAGCCTGCAGGCTGAGGCTCTGGTGTGTCCTCATGTTGGGTCTCCCTGGGTTTTTAGATCTCTGGTGTGGCTGAGAGGGTACAGAGATGAGAAAGGAGTTAGAGATAGAGAAGGACAGTGTTTTGCAGCCTCTGGAACTCGATTGCATGGGGCCCCTGAGCAAGGTAAAACTGGGAGGTGTTTTGGATGGAGTTCTGCAACCTACATGGAATATTCCATAGGAAGCAGTTGGGAGGGAGTGTTTGGCACTGCAGCAGAGGAGGGAGCTGGAGCTCTATCTCTTCGAGGGAGCAGCAAGCTCTGGCTAAGTGAGGACTCTCATATCCTAGTTGACCTGTGCAGTGTCACACCTTGGCCCTACCTGTGAGCAGTTGCAGGTACAGCTCCATGACTCGGTGGGATGGATATTCCTGAGGTTTTCTCCCTCCTTCAGACTTTAGATGTGACCAAGCACTAGCTGCTTAAGCTCTTTTGTGAGGCTGGCACTAATCTCCCTAAATCATCCCAACCACCTCCATGAGGGAAGGAATTTTTGGGTGAGGGAAGAGGTTGTGTTTTGGAGAGCATCTGTGCTGTTCACTGTCAGCCTTACAGTGCTAGTGAGAGCACATTCTGATTTGAGACAGGTACAAGAGGTCAGAAATGCTGAAAGACAAGCAGCTTGTGTGTTTGTTAAATTATATGTATCAGTGGAAACATTTTAATCTGCTGCTTTCCTGCCCAGGCTGTCAGACAGGCACGGGAGATTGTTTGGCTTAGCCTTATTGCTCTTTATTCACACAGCTTTCTTCTCTGAGCAGAAGTGTAGTAGGCAAAAAGCTACTGGAAATTAAAGTCTAAAATCAGTTCTCTGGAGAAAAGCCAAAGTCCTAAAAAGCAAATTGGAAACATAAGAAACCTGAGTGCTGCACTCATCTGGAACAATAAACACTTCTTAATGAAACAGATGGAATTTACCAAACCACACTCCCAGCCCCTTCCTAAATGGAGGGGGACACCAAAAAACAGCAGTGTTGGGGGTTTTTTTGGTGTTAGGAAGAAGCTGTCTGCAGAGGCAAAACAAGCAAGAGGAACAGAGGAGCCAAACCCAGATAGCCACATGAGGAGTGTGGGCCAAGCTCTTCCCACCCTGCCCTGTCCCTCCCTGGGGACTGAGGGCTGATGGTGTGTGAGGCTGAGCACAGGTTCACCTGGAATGGGTGGTTTGAGAGAATTCTGAGCTGGCAGGTTTAATAGTGAAGGAATCACTGTTGGAGGTGGATCTAGCAGATCTTCTTGCTGATTGCCCTCAGTGCTTGGTCACTGTGCTAACTTGAGGTGCTGGTGGGGAGATCCTTCTGCTCCCTCAGATGGATTTACACCATCTCTTTCCTCAAACCCAGCTCCTGCCTTGCCTGCCTACAGGGCAGCCTTGGAGACCCAATTCCTGAGCATATGCTCTCCCAAGGAATAGCTGTTCAGCCTTCCAGTCCTTTTTGCCTGGCTGTGGAAGCTCTGTGTGATGCAGAGCAGATCTCTGTATGGAATGGCCTATCTTTCCTTGTCCAGAAAGAGGACCTACAAATCTCTTTCTCCAGGAAAGAACTCAATTTCCATGGATTGCTTGGCTGTCTTAAAGTTCCTTTAAAGCAATTAGAGGAAGTCCACTGGGGCTGTGTGGTTGAGCTCATCCCCATTCCCCTGACTCCTGCCTAGGATTGGGAACTGGCTTAATGTATATTTAGACTCAACCAGTGGCAGATTTCTCAAAGTCTTAAAAATAATCCACGTGAATTTCGTATTGATTTTCCTGAGTGTCTAAATGCCCTTATTGTCCCTCAGTATAATATCAGAGTCCTGCAGGGACCTGGATTAGTGGCATGGCTGGAGCTCTTGTGTGAGCAGGTTTGGAGCTCCTTGTGCAGCTCCAGGCATGATCCTGCTGTGCTCAGTGGGCATGGAGCATCCCAGCTGGATGGAGCTCCCTCTCCTCATGGCTGCACAAAGCACAGCAGCAGGGGAACTGAGTGTTTTCCTTAGCTTCCATGACAGTTGGATGAACAGCAAGGCCTCCCACAGTGCCAAAATCCGGTCTCCTGGGTCAAGTGAACCTCACAGGCAGCAGAAGTTTCTTTCTGAAGAGGTGCTTTATTTCTGAAGCAGCTTGGAACAAGAGGATGTTTCCCTCCCTAAATGCTAATAGCAACTCCTGCTTCCCTCCCTGCCCAGGAGGTTCAGTTTAGCTGCCTTGAAGGATGTGTCCCACAGGCAGATTCTTGTCTGGAACACACCTGATTGCTACCCAGCTTGGAAAATGTTCTGAATTTGAACGAGACACTAATTTGACCATTGCCACTTCCATCTTTGTAAGCTTGAATTGCTGTGAGTGGGTGTATGCCTTGGAAAACATGAATGTGTCCTCCATGTAGTCAGGCATTGGAATGTGCTGCCCAGGGAGGTGGTGGATTCACTATCCCTGGAGGTTTTCAAGCTGAGACTGGATGTGGCACTTAGTGCCATGGTCTGGTGACCATGGTAGGGTTGGACTCGATGATCTTGGAGGTCTCTTCCAACCGGGTTGATTCTATGATTAGGTAAATGCTGAAAGTGCAACATCCTCAAGTTATAGGCTTTGAATCTTGGTTCTCCTCTGAATCTTGCTGTTTTAACCCTCTGCTGCCTTCAGAAGCAACACTTGCTCCTCCTCATGCTCTGTCACACGCTGATTTATGGTGAGTTTAACCTGCTGAATGTGACTCGAGCCCAATGCTTAGTGAAATGTTGTGTTTTCCCTTCTATCTCCTAGAGTGTGAGCCCATAGAAGCGATAGCCAAGTTTGACTACCTTGGCAGGACTGCACGAGAGCTGTCCTTTAAAAAAGGAGCCTCTCTGCTGCTGTACCAACGAGCCTCAGATGACTGGTGGGAAGGACGACACAACGGCATCGACGGCCTCATTCCTCACCAGTACATCGTCGTCCAGGACACGTATGTTACACCTTCAGCCCAGCTACAAGTTGGCCTGGCTTAAAATCCAGGTGTGGAATGGAGTGTTCATGTCAGGATGTTGACCCCAGGTGGGGAGAGTTCACCCTTTGGTCTTCCCAGCAAGGGGAGCGAGCCGAGCTCTCAGAGGTGTAGGTGGCCACAGTTGTTCTGGTGCCTGCTAAGGGTCAGAGCTGAGATCTCCAGGTTGCTCACAGCAATCAGGCTCTCTCAGGCTGGAGGAGAACACAGGAAGTTCCACCTGACAGGAGGAAGAACTTTCCTGTGCAGTCACTGAGCACTGAACAGGATGCCCAGGGAGGTCATGGATTCTCCCTCACTGGAGATATTGCAGAACCATCTGGACACAATCCTGAGCCATGTGCTCTGGGATGGCCCTGCTTGAGTTGGTTGGACCAGATGATCCACTGTGGTCCCTTCCAACCTCACTGATTCTGTGATTTTCACAAGGGCACGTAGTGATAGGACACAGGGAATGACCTTCAGGTTTAGATAAGGTATTAGGAAAAAATCCTTCACTATGAGGTGCTGAGGCACTGGCACAGGTTGCCCAGAGCAGCTGTGGCTGCTCCATCCCTGGGAGTGTTCCAGGCCAGGTTGGATGGGGCTTGGAGCCACCTGAGCTGGTGGAAGGTGTCCCTGGCAGAGGGGATTGGAATGAGATGATCATTATGATTCCTTCCAACCCAACCCATTCTGGGATTTGAAGGCTGTGGAATGCTTGCACACACGGTGCTATATGTAAAATCCAGTGCTGGTTGTGATGTCCTTCCCTCCTCCTTCCCAGTGAGGATGGCATCTCGGAGAGATCCAGCCCAAAGTCAGAGATAGAGATCAACTCAGAGCCCCCCGAGGAGAAGGTGACAGCTCGAGCTGGTGCCAGCTGCCCCAGCGGGGGCCACGTCGCAGATATTTACCTTGCAAACATCAACAAGTAAGAACAGCCTCCAATTGTTTTCCTTAACTGTAAACAGCTCGGTGATGAGTCCAGGGAAACGTTTCCTGCCCTGAGGAAGGGGAATTAATGAGCTCTACCACCATCTTGCTCTGCTTCCCCCTCTTCTAACTCCCATTTTGCTGTCTTCTCTCTCTCACCGACGTGGCCAATGCTCATTTAAAACCCCACTGGCTTCTCTTCCCTCTCCCCAAGGTGCCATCTGTTCCTGTTTTCCCAAATATGTCCTATCTACTAAGCTGAGCAGACAGACAAAGGGAGGGCAATGGCACAATGAGTTCTTGTCTGGTGTGTCCTCATTCATTGTTAACGTTCTGTGATCTGCTGTGTCTTGTTCACAGTTAACACGTTTTGTTCCATGGGGTGGGGGACAATTCCTTCAGAAACCAGGGTCACATTTTGTGCTGAATGCCATACCTGAAGTCCCACCATCTGGCACTGCCCAGAACACTCCAGCACTTCTCACCTCGGGGTACTAACCTTATGCTTGCAGTGACACAGCACACACCTCCCTCTTGCTCTAACTTTACCTCCTCTCCCAAGAATTGTTGCTTCAGCCAACACCCAACATAACAAAAAGCTGGAAAATGAAGCTAGTAACAATCTAAACTCCATGATCTGTCATCTCATTTTTTTTTTTTCTGGAGCAGATTTATCCCCCATATATTTCTGGTTATTTCCTTAGCTTTAAAACCTCATCTCTCTGTTGTGCAGTGGAAGGTATTATGTGATAATTACAGTTTCATGGGAGGGAATAGCCTTAACCTTCAGTTAATTTAACACAATGTGATCTATAAAGGCATTAACAGAAATGCATCCTTTTAAAAGATTTGGGCCTGTTAGAGAGCCTGGTCCTTAGTCCTGGGATTCAGCAGAGCTCCACTGATGTCTGAAGCTGTGTTAATCTGCCTCAGCTTGGGATCTGGGCTTTCTTCTGTGATATTTGCTGTCTGAGCCACTCAAGTAGCCATTCTGCCAGTTAGGCAGAGATTTGTCTAACGTTGGAGCTTCACCATCTGCTGGTTTTGGTAGTGTTGTGTGGTTTTTACAAGCCCTGGGATAATGTCCACTCCAGTATTTTTTTTTTTTGTTTTGTTTTCCCTTTACTGTAATGTCCACTCCAGTATTTTTTTATTTTTTTTTGTTTTGTTTTCCCTTTACTAGGGAGCCTGATATTTAGCAATAGTAGCATAAGACTCATTTTGTTGTTTTTTCTTTAGGAATGAATCTTCTGACCTATGTGTGAACAGACTTGAGCAAAATTAAATCAGATGGTTTCGCAATGACAGTTGTGCCACCCACTGAATTATTATTTGGATGCCAAAATCCTACTGGAGTTAACACTTTCTTGCAGTTATTCATGGGGCTGGTGCTATATAGAAATGGATCCTTCCCTGTATAATGGATGCCAAGCTTCAGACCTATGGCATAAAGTATTCTGCTGCATTGGCCTTGCCATGATTTGAGTGGATTCGTGCTGTCAGACCTCATGGTGCTGGGGTAGAACCTAAATTCTTTGGACCAGTTCATCCATTTGACATCATCCTTTGGTATAGCTGTAGCCCTGCATAGATAATGCCTTGTGGTCCTGCCAAAGCCATGAAAAAAGAACCATCTCTTACCACCAGCAAACATTGGAAATGATCATTGACCCCAAACTGGGGTTCTTTGCTTGCTGATCTCTGAAAACAATAACTTGATGCCTTGGGCCAGGAGCTTAGTAGACTTATACTGTGTCCTCCAGTCAAAAATTGTAGCTCTGCTCTTCGAATGTAATAAAAACACATCATCAAAACCTGTCGATGGCACAGAGGGTTTTTTTTTTGGTTCATACACAAATTCTTTTCCTCCTGACCAAGTTAATCATGTTCCATCCAAGGTTTCTGGGTTTGCTCTGAGCGTGCACAGCTGCCAGACCTCAGCCTTGTTGTTAGAAGTGTTCGGCTGGAATGATTTCTGTATCAAATCCCGGGTGTGTGTTTGGAATCTGGGGAGTTTTTTGTCTCTTCCCATTGTCCTCTGTGTTGTTTTGGGGGGATATCTTCAAATGACAGCCCGTTTTGTCTACCTGCTTGTATTGACTTGTTTTGCTTTTGTGACTGAAGGCAAAGAAAGAAACCAGAGTCAGGCAGCATCAGAAGAGCCTTCCGTCAAAGTGACAGCCACGGACTAGGTAGTTCTCTGGCAGAACCAGCCTCCCCAGGAGCCATAGCCGGTTCCAGACCCTCATCTCAGCCCATTATGAGCCAAAGTCTTCCCAAGGAGGTTCCAGACAAATGTTCCATCAGTGGCCACGGCAGCCTCAATTCTATCAGCCGACACTCGTCGCTGAAGAACAGGATGGACAGTCCCCAGATCCGCAAAGCTGTCACCGCAGGCAGGTCCAAGAGCTTCAACAACCACCGACCCATGGACCCCGAGGTCATTGCACAGGTAAACTGCAGCTCTGCCCTGAAGGTTTGCTTTGGGAGCTTGGATATAATGAGGTGTTTGAATGCAAAGTCTGATTTCATCTCGTAGCCGTTCCGTTCCGGGGAGCGGAGCATCTCTGGGATGAGGAGAGGCTGTGGGAGCTGGGCCTGGTTACTCTGGACATGAGAAGGCTGAGAGGGATCTCATCAGGCCACACACATATCTCCAAGGGGTATCAGAGGATGGTCACAGTCACTGGTGCTCAGTGACAGGATGAGGAGTAATAGCCATAAACTAAACCACAAGCAGTTCCACCTCATCATGAGGAAGAACTTCTTTCCGTGGAGGTGGCAGAGCATTGGGACAGCTGCCCAAGGAGGTCATGGATTCTCATCTCTGGAGACATTCCTGGCCCACCTGGACACGTTCTTGTCTCACCTGCTCCAGGTGACCCTGTCTGTGCAGAAGGTTGGACTGGATGATCTCCAGAGATCCTTCCCAAGCCCAACCACTCTGTGATTCTCTCAGTGCAGTATTAACTTACCCCACAGCTTGAGCCTAGTCTTTCACCCTCACTTTGTGCAAGGTGCTGAGGCTGCTTTCCTGAGGGAAAATAAACAATCAGGTCCTTCCTCCATAAAAACTTGGCCCTGCTCATGTTTCCCAACTTCATTTCAACAACAGAACTATCCGTTTCACAGAGCGACACAGATTTCAAGGCTGTCAGCAAAGAATTAGCAGTCAGAACTTCAAGGCACAAGAAAAGAAAAGCACTTAGTGTCGATGCAGTGTTCTCCTGTCAGTTGTGCAGACTTGCCTGTGGTTAGACACTGGAAGCACGTGGAGCAGCACAGCCAAAATAAAAGCAGCTGCTGCCTTGTAAGTGCTCCAGTGGCATCTTTATGTGCTCTCAG
The DNA here is from genome assembly GCF_000695815.1 of Acanthisitta chloris. Classification (NCBI taxonomy): domain Eukaryota; kingdom Metazoa; phylum Chordata; class Aves; order Passeriformes; family Acanthisittidae; genus Acanthisitta; species Acanthisitta chloris. The sequence continues at coordinate 70,904 of NW_008673247.1, forward strand.
AAACCAACTTGGAACACACTCCTGCTGGTTTTCCTGACTTAGTTCCTCAGACAAGTGCCTTGAAGTGGGAGAGGGCAGGCTGTGAAAGGTGAAAATGCTCCAGCTTTCCCTCTGCCATGCAGGATCTGCCCTGTCTCCCACTCCAGGCTGGTGGATGTGCCTGCACTTGCATGTTGCCTGTACCAACTGTTTGCAGTATGCGATGGATGGATCTATCTAAAGCCAAGGAATGCTCCTGGCTCGGGTTACAAAGCCCTGGGAGACCTGACTGCTCTGCCTGGTTCAGGGCTCTGTAGGTTTCTAAGGAGCTGGGGGAAAATATGTGAAAATTAAACATCATTTTTATTGACAAAACAGCAACTCCAAGGAATAAATAAATCCAAATGAAAACCTGATGGGGGTTCTGATGGCAAGTTGTATTTTGCTGTTATGGCTATCTCTAGGCCCATTTGTTACAGTGGAATTATAATCTACAGCTCCTGTTGTCTTCATATTTCCCTGTCCTTCCAGGGCTTTGGTTGATATAAATCAGAGTCTTTGTTTTTTCAATTAGGCTCTAAGTGAAGCTGTTCTGTCTCTTCTCTCTGCCAGAACCTTCACTCCAGCATTTCACTGGAGAAGAGTCTGGGGAGGAAAGAGAAGGAGGAGGGGGAAAATAAATGAAAAAGAAGAGGGAGCCCAGAAAAATCTCTGTGAAATGAGTGTTTCTCTCTGCCCTGCAGTATCTGCTCAAACAGCATCCAACAACCATTGTGCATCTTACATATTTCCCCAACTTCATAACTGCAATCTGCTTGGCCTCAAGATAGACTGGGAGGTGTCAGATTACTGTCTCTGCTTTCCTCCACCATTCCTTGACTGATTTACCTTCCCCACCCCCTGAAAAACCTCTGAGGAAGCTGAAAAGCTGTAGCCAAAGTGTGAGTCACAGCAAGGCTGAGCTCTCCTGCTCCCCAGCGAGGTCTGTGCACCACTGGGCTCACCAGTAGCAAACATGAGACAAAACCTCCATGGTTTTATCTCAAAGTCCTCTTTCTTTTTAAGAGGAAGGAGAAGTGCCAGCTTGAATTTCTAGACATGCTTCTGCTATTTTCTGTGTCTTGTAAAGCTTTCAAAGTGTGAGTCTCTTGTAATACCTTTCTGGGAACAGCTCAGACAGCAGGAAGACCAAAGAGCACACAAGGATTTCAGCCTTTGCTGTGTGGCCCATCAGCCAGTCTGAAAAATCATCCATCCATCCTTCAGGAATTTGCTCTCCTGAATCTCACATGCCAAATAAAGTGCAGGAGTGGGTGCTAATACTTTGAGTCCAGTGGATTTCTGGTCGTTGATGCATTTGGGGATTTGACTCATCTTTGAGGTCTAAGCAGCAATGGAGAGCAATGAAGATGTAGATTAGCATCAAGACAGTGCTAGCAATCCCCTCCCTCCCCATGGCTGGAAAATCTTAGTGCTCCCTGGCTGCAGGATGTGATGCTGCACAACTTGGCACAGGTTTCACTCTTGACACCTCAAGGTCCTCGACCCGAGGTTCGTTCGAGCGTTGGTGTTTACGGGCTGCAACCAAACCTGTCGCCCTCAAAGCCTGAGTTTTATCTGTGTCTTTGTGTGTCTGGGCTCTGTATCCACTCAGTGTCTCCTTGGTGTTCGCAGGATATCGAAGCCACCATGAACTCTGCTCTGAACGAGCTGCGGGAGCTGGAGAGGCAAAGCAGCGTCAAGCACACGCCGGACGTCGTCCTCGACACGCTGGAGCCTTTGAAGACCTCCCCAGTGGTGGCCCCAACGTCTGAACCTTCCAGCCCTCTGCACACTCAGATCCTCAAGGACACTGAGCCCCCTTTCCAGCGCAGTGCCAGCACAGCTGGTGACATTCCCTGCACCTTTCGACCCGTCAAGTCGGTCAAAATGTCCTCCCAGGTGAAACCTCCTGCCACTCGCCCGAAACCCACAGTGTTCCCCAAAACGAACGCCACGAGCCCTGGTGTGGCCTCCTCTGCAGCTCAGCAGCCTCCTGACAAGTCCTGTACTGTCTGATAAACTCCCTGCTGCTCTGTGGGTACAACTGTTACTGTTTCACACGAAGAGACTCCGTTAAAGACATGCAAAATTGCTATTTAATGTTTGGACTCCTGAAGGTTAGTTGTGAACTGCTACTCACTCTTCCTGGGAGTGACCTCAGTGGTGACAACCTCATCCCACGTCCCCACGTGGCTGATGTGTGTGAGGCAAAGGTTCCTGCCACTCTTGGGAAATCCACCACGGGGTCACTGTGAAGCTGAGCAGGAAAACACAAGTTGGATCTTGGTTTCTAGTTGATGCCTTGAGTTCAAGTGTTTGGCCACTGAAGGAAACGTTCAGTGGCATCCTGGTTTTTTTGGATACTGGTGTAGTGACTTATATATTCTGTGTTCCATTTTATCACAGGGAAACAATAGGATAGATTTTAGTCTATTGCATGTTTTGGTGCCACTGGTTACGTGGAGCTTGGACATGCCTGTTTCTTGTGCATTCTTATTACTCCTCCGGCGCCTCCGGTGCCACAGTGGTTAAGGGTCTGTCTCAACTTCCATCACATCCTCTGCTTTTGTTTGTTTGCTCCCCCATTCCTCCCCTCCTGGGGCCAAAGCCCTTGGCCATCCAACCTCATGCTTTAGTTGACACTTGTCATGACCAGTAGTTTACTCTGGAACACTCTTAGATTTTGTGGAGTTCTACGTAATAAGTGTCTGTGCAAATATAAACAAACATGTTCCTGAGGTTGAGGAGCATAAGAAAGAGCCCAGTTGTTGCTTGTGGACAATCGAGCTGGTTTCCCCTCCCTTTGCTCTCCCATATTTAAAAGCAGCTCTCTTGTTTTTCAGTGTAGTTTTCAGCCCTTAGGCTCTGCTGTGGTGTGTGGTCTCGGGAGACTGAATGTAAAAACAAATCCACTTGGAAAACTCAACGTCCTCCCATGGGAGACCATTCCCTAACGCACACATCCTCGCCCTGCCCATACACCAGGATGGATCCTTACCAAAATCCCAGTGACAAGCACTGTCAAAACTTCACTAAGAAGTTCCCAAGCTTTCCTACCTTCTCCCTCCGTGTGGCTGCAAACGCTTCGCTCGGTGGCTGTGACCTGTTCTAGGGATCTCTGCTCTTATAGAGCAGTGCAGGAAATGCTGCTGGGGACAGGGATGTGACAGCATGAGGCTTTCCCTCTGTGTTCCTTGGCATGGCTCCTCCCCAGGACTCAGACACAGGAATGAATTCTTCGGGTTTGGGTTTATCCATAGGCAGCAAAGGCTGCACAGACCCTTCTGCACTGCTCGGAGTGTCCTCCACGCTGAGAACAGATATTTCATTTTGGAGTGATTGAAAAGGAAAAGGCATGTGCCTAAAGAAGATTCACAGCCCTGCAAGAGTGGAGACTGGCTGACCCTCAGTTCACCTTGTTCCTGAACTTTTCTGGGATGTAAAACAAGCTGCACATCTTAGGTTTTCATCCATTCCAGGCAAGGATGAGATAAGAAAAGTCATTTTTCTCGCCTGTTTAGCTGAGTTTCTCTTCAGTTTGTGGGTTCCTTGTGGCTGCAATGTTTAATTGGCACTTAGTGACTAAAAGAGAAGAAACAAACGATGCTCCTTGGAGTAACCCCAGGGTTTTTTGGTGTCCCTGTCCCTCCCCACACGCACAGCTCCATCTCTGCAGGGCTAATCGAGCCACGGTGGTGATGGCTGATAAAACACCAACCTTGTGCCCTCAGGAACAGAGAACACTTGGGGAAGACTGGGAAGGTTTCAGTGGGAACACTCTGTGTCCATTTCTCCTCAGCTGTCCCTGGGGAAGCCCCAAGGTACATGTGTGACTGTCACTGGAGCTCATGGACCATCCCAGCAGCACAACCAGCCACCTTTGCTCTCAGGTTCTGATGGACTTCTACCACCAAGGAATCACTTGTTCTTTTGGGGAAAAATAGAGTTACAAAACTTGTGATTTTTTGCTCAGGCAGAACTTTTCTGGCATTTCCTTTGAAGTCGGAATTTTTGTTAGGTTTCTTTTCTGGTTTGGTTTTTCTTTTTTTTTCGGGTCGTGAATGACCGAAGTTAATCTGTGTCAAGAGCAGGATCTCTGTAAATTGACTTCAGCTCATTTGTAATGCCTTATTTTCTTTCTATTTTTATGCCTAGCATTCATGTTTCTAAGGATTAAGTGTCCAGCCACGCACAGCACATTGGAGGAGATGCTCTTTGCTATCTTTGAGGTCTGAAGTTAGGAGACTGAAACACAAAAAAAAAAAGACTTCAGGTTACTGTAACAGCAACTGTCTGTATCTGAATTACTGTGCTTCTCTCTAGCCTCCACAGCTCTGGGACAATCCTGCTCTCAAGGAGAACAGCAGGATATGGAACAACTCAACTGGAATTCTGGTGTGCACTGTGATTGACACTTACACTTACAGCAAGCAATATTGGCAGGCTGAAGCTCATCCTTCCTCTTCCTCCAGGTCTGGCCAGCCAGGAGAAAACACACACATGGGAGAAAACACACAGCAAGGAGACTCTGTGACCATACAAGGCTGAGAGAACCTTTGCCATGAGTGTTTCCTCACCAGGTGGGAAGGAGGAACTGGAAGTTCCCAGGAGAAGAGCCCAATGTAGAGTGGCCAAGCACGACGTGGTGGTTTGCTTGGGGAGGTCTTAGTGTTACTTCATATTCCGAAGAAATATTAGCTCTTCCATGGAAATTCTCTTTTCATGACTTTTATGTACTGTTTGTGTCAGCTCTAAAGACAAGAAGTGTTGGATAACTGGAAAAACGTCTGTCTGTTCGATAGTGCTTTGTATGAACCAGAGTCTTGTTCATCAGGTGTTGGATTGGAAGAATCCAAAGCAAAAACTTGTCAAATAAAACAGAGTTTTAGGTGGTTCATCTGAGCAGTTTCTGAAGCTCCAAACTTTGGGTTATTTCCCTCCTTGGGGATGGAGCAGTGTGCTAAATTTCTGCCTCTCTGAGGTCATCCAAAGGCTCTCACCAACTGTAAACTTGTCCTTCAGGCCAGGGCAGTGTGGGACAGCAGCAAACTCTCTCACTTTGTCTGTACTGGATATTTGATTGCAAGAAAAAAGAGTCAATAATTAGAGTGCACTGTGACAGCAGAAACAACCCTCGTTGTGTATGTCTGTGTTTGGATACCTGTTCTAAAGGAGTCTTTGGGTTTCCTGTGCTGAATACCTCATGTGTTGGGTTTTGGGAGTTTTTTTGTTGATCTTCTTTTTTTTTGTTTGTTTGTTTGTTTGTTGAATTAATTTTAATTGCTTTTTTTTAAGGCAAGATTCTTCTTGCACAAAAGTAGGTTAAGATAACCGAGTTCTCATAAATTTATTGACCGACTCTAAACACTTCAGTGTGGCAAGAAATTCCATCTGTGGTGGTAGTTCCTCACCTTGCACTTGGTTCAAGGCACTTGGAAGAGCTCCAGCACTACTGGGACAAAAGAAGTTCATTGCAGATGGAGTTTGCTGCCTTATTTTCTCTTTTTCTGCATGTCAGAACCTCAAGTGCAGTTGGACATTGTATAGACTTGGGGATTTATTGAGCTTTGCAGAGATGTTCTTCCACAGAAACCAAGGTCTCTAGTTATTAGCACTTCAGCTCCTTCCCAGATGTGTGGATGGGGTAGACTGGGATGCTCCACCCTTGATGGAATCCATACTGAGGGAACACTTCAGAGAGGTGATGCTCTCAGTGGGGCATAATTTGGTAGTAAGGCAACAGCAGTGATAGAAAAGTCCTCCAAAAATCCCCTTTGAAGACAGTTTGATTGACCCAGTAAGAGGTTGAGCTCACCTTGTCCACCACATCCATGAGCACAGGTGGGAGTTGAAGCACATGCCTATGTCCCTCTAGGAAAACTGCTTTAAAAAAACAAAGGAAAAGAGGAGCATTGGGGTATTCCCATCACTTAGGAGCCTGTCCAGGGCAGAAAATGAGTTGGACAAGGCAGAGATTTATTTATTCAGAGATTTTGTAGCTTTCCCAGAAATAATAAGCCCTTTTTGGGGCTTCTCTGGCCTTGGTTAATGCCCCACAAATACAAGTGGAGGCACAAAGCTGTTTCTTTAGTGGACTGGTAGCCTTGGTGGAAGGGAGAACACCTCATTCCCTAGGGATGCTCCCAACCACCAGCTCTGGGCAAACCCCGAGCGCTTCACGGGCTGAACTCTGGGGCTTTGAGCTCCTCTCTCACTCCTGAAGAAAATCCTCTTTGAGCTCCACTTTCTGCTCGTCTCCATGTCTGTGTGACAACCTGGTACTTGAAAAAAAAATAAAATAAAATAAAGCTCAAGATACTTGACCCACTGCCTCGTGCCCCGAGGCCGCGTCACGCACAAGCGGCGCCGCCGCCCCAGAAGGCAGAGGAATTCTTTTCCAGGCTTGGTTTTAGGAACAAACCATCTTCTTTTGGTGGCTCCAGAGAGCAAAACAGTCCTTCAAAGCCTGGAAAATGTAAGGTTGGTTTGGTTGTTTGTTTTTTTTTTTCCTGGTATATTTTGTGCTTCCTCTAATGTAGTTTGAGGCGAAAGTGTTGGTTTTCCACGCTGGGCCAAAAAAATAGGTGAAGGTGGAGAAGGGAGAGTGACTCCCTGCTGTATTAATACTTGATCTTACCAAGCTTCATACAGGGTAAATACTTAGCAGTTTGCAATGGAAATCATAGCTGGATCTTTGCTTTTCAAGGCACTGTCGTAACCTTACTCCTGAATTAAACTTCACCAGCCTTTTTTTTTCTCCAGGCAGAGCCCTGAGCTGTGAATAACCCAAGTCCAAAAGGGGTTGGACTCGTGAGTTGTGCCAAACTGCTGGAGCAATACTTGTGAGCAGCAGGTTCTTCAAAAGACCAGCTCTATGTAGCCAAACTAGGGCAATTCCTGACAGCCATCTCTGATTTGGGAGGACCACGTGGTCCTGCTGTGCCGGTGGGAATTTGGGTTTGCAAAGCCTCAAAGTGTTGTTTTGTGTCTGCAGCTCAGTCTGAGGGTCCAGTGCATTGGGTTTGGGGTGACCAACAGCAGTTGTTTGATGGTGGGATGGAATGTTCTTGCTAAAACAGTTTCCATTGTTTCATGTCTTCTACACCAATATATATATGGTGTATATATTAAACTGTGTAAAATTGTACTTTGTATATAGAACTCTGTACAATATGGAGGTACAGCCTTTTGTTTTCCTTTTGGTACAGTATTGTACAGTATTAGGAGTCGATGATGTGTTGGAAATGTTCAGTCCATAATGGGGCAACAAAATGTATCCATTGTCATTAGCAATAGTTTTTGGAGAAATAAATGTTTTGGGTATGGTGGAAACACTGACCTGAGGGTGCTGCTGAGTGATGTCCAGGGTGACTGTGGCTCTTTGGGTGTGAGTGGGAGAGGGTGAGCAGCTCCTGCAGGGGCTGTGGGAATCCTCAGGAACTTCATCACGGGCACTGGTAAGTAGGGGAGGAAGAGCTGCAGGATGCAGGAATAACACAGCATCATCCACAGGCACTGGGAGGTGGAGGACAGTGAGGAAGGAGCATCGTTGTGTAGTGATAGGTTAGATTAAAGGACATGGAACTGTTGGAGCAAGTGCAGAGGAGGCCACCAAGGTGCTAAGAGCACTGGAGCATCTCCCTGTGAGCACAGGCTGAGGGAGTTGGGGCTGTTCAGCCTGGAGAAGAGAAGGTTGTGTGGAGACCTAAGAGCACCTTCTCACTCGCTGACGGGCCTACAAGGAGCTGGAGAGGGACTCTGTGTTAGGAACTGCAGGGACAGGACAAGGGGTAACGGGTTCAAACTGGAGGGGAAATGTAGGTTGGATATGAAAAAAAGTTATTCCCTGTGAGGTGCTGAGACACTGGCACAGGTTGCCCAGAGAAGCTGTGGCTGCTCCATCCCTGAGAGTGTTCCAGGCCAGGTTGGATGGGACTTGGAGCAACCTGTGCTGGTGGAAGTTGTCCCTGCCCATGGCAGGATGGGACTGGATGACCCTTAAGGTCCTTCCAACCCAACCCATTCTGTGTGACTCCACCCTGGTGCTTTGGGCAGCACCAGCCCCATGTCCCCCCTGCCCAGCCTTGCACCTACCACCCCCAGCAGGTTTGCACAGGGCCAACACTTCCCTTGCCATGACCTGATTTAAAAATGCTTAATCTTCATCCTTTTCCTGGCGAGGATGGACCCCCAACTGGCTGGGGAAAGAGGATTAGAGATTCAGATTATGGATTGGGTCATTATTGTTATTACTGGCTTTCCCCTGTCTCAGCTTCTCCCTGGGCCTTTTTCAGCACAGGGAGGGGAAGCTCTGGCAGAGCTGTGGTGTTTTGGAGCCTCTTTGTTTAGGCTTCAGGAGATTATTGATGCTGAGGTTTGATGTTTAACTGAGCTGTTTTGTGCTGTGCTGGAAGTGAGCTGTGACAGCTGACTGCAGTGTCCCTGGGGAGAGTTCCCATGGGGATGGAGCATCCCTGTGCTTCCTGTCCCATTTCTCAAGGGCTGCAAATCCAGGATGCTTTTACTCCTTAGTTCAGTCATTCAGATCACAGCAGCCTGAGTGGCAGTGCCCTAAACCAGGCTGGGCACCTGGAGCAGGCACTGCCCTGTGCTACCTGCCCCTGGCACCTCAAACTGTGGCTGCAAAAGTTATTTTCCTGGAAAAAAATCCTCAATAACCAACAGCCTGGATGAATCCCATTTCCCTTCCGCCTGAGCAAACCTTCCATTAGTCTCCATTGATTTCTGGGAGACACTGGAGGGGTTTTATGGCTTGGTGGTGGTTGTTTTTAGGTTTTAAACATGAAATTGAGTCAGTGACACAGATAAGGGGTGAGTTGTGATCATCCATTGGTCACTGCTCTCCAGCAGTGAAGGATGCTGTGATTTATCCCTTAAATCCTCTGATGGCATCAAAGCACAGGTAGAGCTGAACCTCCTTCACAAACCTCATGTCATGTTTGGTTTTAACAAAGGAACGTGGTGGGGAGTGAAGGGAGAGTTGGGTGGTCAGGGGAGAGTTTGGTCACTTGTGAAGGGACAGTGTGGGAGGGAATGGGATGCTCTGGGAGGGGATGCTCTGGGAAGGAATGGGATGCTCTGGGAGGGAATGGGATGCACTGGGAGGGAATGGGATGCTCTGAGAAGGAATGGAATGGGAGGGGATGGGATGATGTGAGAGGGAATGGGATGCTCTGGGAGGGAATGGGATGCTCTGGGAGGGAATGGGATGTTCTGTTC